>NW_010541698.1:757-2510 GCF_000687285.1 Phaethon lepturus
TGCTCCCTGCCAGGCGCTCCGATACCGGGATGCTGAGCTTCGCGAGAAAGACTGCGAGACCCGCGTCTGCCGGGTTCCCGGGGGAGCTGCGAAGAAACGCGCTTGGCTCCGTCCGCGTGGGATGGCGCGAGATTTGGGCAGATGTATAAAGCAAAGCACGGATGCGAGCAGCACAGGGAAGGTAGAAATACTGAGAACAAGTCTGAGATATTTAATAAGCAATAACCATTGTAATAAAATTGGGGTTTTTTCCTAGTAATTATGTCCTGTTCTCTTCCTTCCGACACTAGCAGTGACATTCCTTAGGCCAGCAGCCTCGCAGCCAGGACAGCGCCAGCACAGGGGACGAGTGAGAAATGCTGCCAGAGGAGGGGAGAGACGAGCCCCACATAAACGGGCCCCTTAGGAACGATGAAAACAAGCAAGCAGGAAAGATGAGTTTGCAGAAGACGGTCCTGCAAGAGGGTGAGAGGTTTTATTGACAAAATCAAGAGGAAGCTGGTGTAAGGATGCCAGGAGCGCATAAAAAGATCGAAGATGTCAGCTGGAGGCCCTGTCATTTCCGAAAGCAACCACGGCCGTGACCCCACGTGCAATTCATCAAGTTTTATTACTGTAATTAACCACAGATATGGAATTGTTTCCATCAAGCCCCACAAGCATTTGCCGTGTTCTAGTCCATTAGTAATCTTTCCTTATAAATAACTTACAGGGACACAGGCAGGATTCGTAGGATAAAGTGCTGAGCAAAGCAAATCCCATTTCCGTTAACAACTTGTCGTTCCCTCCGTTACATAGTGTTTCCTGAGAAGGGGGACGTGAGGAAGGCTGGAGCCTGTAGCACCCCGAATAACCACTCCTCCTGGGCGCCGCAGGAGAGGTCGGGGATACAGGAGGCTGCCGAGCCCCAGTGTTTCACGGAGCTGGGCAGGAGGCACCGACTCCCGCTCCTCTCTGTGACCCCAGACACGTGCCTCCAAAGCAGCCCGAGACATCGCGCCAGCCCATTTTGCTCCAAAAACACAGATAATATCCACGCGTTGAACTCTGGGGAGCTACCAGAGCCTTGGGGCCCTCAGCGAGACAGCATGCAGCTGGGAAAGGCTCCTGTGCTGGAACAGAAGCAGCAGCAAAGAGGATTTGCTCCCTGGTGAGCCGGGAGCACCCAAACCCGATGGGGTGGGCAATGGCCTCTGCTTTGGGGCATGCTGGTACTCACCGCGCAGGCGGAGAGCGCGCTGGGGGAAGCCTGGCCTCACAGCCGGCTGGGAAGGGGCTCGAGCAGAGCCAGTGTGCAAGTTACCCCGCAGCAGCATAAAACCACAGACAGATCTCAAGGCCTGGCCCACCCAAGGGGCGAGCGAGCTGCTTCACCCTGCTGTCATCAGTTACGGATCGCCGGCAAGCTGGGCTGGCTCTGCCTCTCGCTTCCAGGAAGGTCCTTGGAAAGCAGTGAGCGTTTTGTGTCAGAAATACTGTCAGGGGTTCCCACCGTGTCTTTTGAACACCTGTGAAAAGGCTTAGAATTATGATACTACACCTGTTAGCCAGATTGCAAACGACAGGCACACACGGAGCCGTCTCGCTCACCCACACACGCTCGCACACACACAGACAAGGGGGTCCGGCTCTCGGCGGCTGCTATCAAGCACACACCGTTTCTGCGTACCTCAGCCGAGTACCTAGGCGACTACCTGGCTTTCACACCAGAGCCTGGACGAGCCGATGTGGAAGCGAACACTTCCACCCACCA
>NW_010541698.1:2541-3003 GCF_000687285.1 Phaethon lepturus
AACCCGACCCGCAAGGGTTGCAGCACCAGCCTGCCCGACGCTGGGAGCCGCTGCCGTCTCTTATCCTGCATAATGCTTTCGCGCCGATGGGTCGAAGAGCAATGCTCTCGGCTCGCTCTTCTTCCTCAGTCCACAAAAAGAGGAGGGAGCAGCAGAGGATGCTCCCCAGGAGTCCCGATTTAGTAGCCAGGCCAAGCAGGACGCTGAGGGTTCGGAGGCGTGTGGGGGGATTGGGAAATTAGGGAGAGGGGGCTGGGTGGGGTAGGGGCACTGCGGCCTCCCTGTCCCAGGGGGGAAGTAGGGAGGGTACCCGGGTCTGGGCGGCGGCGGAGAGGGTTGAGCGCCAGGAAACGATGGGGGCTGAGGCGGACCCCTGGATGGAGACCAGGAATAGCCTGGCGCTGGAGACGAGCCTCCCGAGGGGGGTTTGGGGTACCCTGGCGCGGCACCGGCGGGCAGGGC
>NW_010541698.1:3526-4336 GCF_000687285.1 Phaethon lepturus
CGCTCGGCTGAGAGGAAGCGACGTGTCCCACGGTGACCGGGGAGCCAGAGAAAGGAGCAGGAGGGAGAGCTCCGTGTGCTGTGGGGCCGACTGGCATGTTTGGGGCTGGGCTGTAGGGCAAAGGGAAGGAAGGAGCCCCCGAAGGGAAGGGCTGTGGCTTCGGTGGGTCTGCGGGCCCGGGTACGTGAGGAGGCAGCTGCTGCTGCGAGTCCTTGCCAGGCTCCTGCGACGCTTCCGACTTCCTCAGTATCTCTTGCAGCTTTTCAACTCTGACCCGGCGCAAGTGGGACAACTTCCTCATCACGGAAAACTGCTCGAGAAATGTCTCCAGGGGTACCTCGCCCTCCAGGAACTTCTCAGCCATTTTCTGGAAGAGAAGACAGCCTCGGCATCAGCACCGCACCCCTCTACTCTTCTCCCCCAAGCCCAGCTTAGGATTTACGCCTCTCAGAGACACATGGGGAACTACTGCACCCCACACAACCAAAGAAAGGGCAATCCAATTTTTGGGAGCAGGAACACCAAACTACAAAGAGATAATCCTTGATTTAAGGGATTAGGCTTGGGAGTGTAACCGCAAGGCTTGGAGGACTAATCACTTGAATTGCTAATGGATTTAAACCTTAAGCTCACCTCAGACTCCTCTTCGATTTTCTGGCTTTCCACCTGCAGGAGATCCAGCAAGGTCTGAGGATGCATTGCTGCTGAAAATTTCTCTGGGAAAAACAGAGAACAGCAGAGCAAAACGTTAAAACTCAAAACGGGCAAAAACCATTAGCACGCAGTCCTGTTGCACTCTCACAGGAATGC
>NW_010541698.1:4357-6689 GCF_000687285.1 Phaethon lepturus
AAGAGGAAAGAACCTTAGCCACTGCTGCACTAGAAGGGTTTTCTCCTGGGGCAGCATCCTTTATCTGTCCGACTGAGTTTGACCAGGAAACAGGAGAATATACATTTTATACGCAGCAGAGTCCTTTCTGCCACCACTCGGGAGAGTATCTCTGCTCAGTATGGCCAAGGTAGGCAGAAGCAAAAGGGAAGGATGTTGCACTAACTACAGCCCACGTGACTCCATCGGAAAGGGAGCAAGGTTTGCAAATGCTCACCCAGTTTTGCCTTTTGCTCTTTACACCGCTCAGCCAGCTTCTGCAGCTCTTCGTATTTGTTAGAGAGCTCGGTTCGCCCCGTCTCCAGCGGCGCCTGAAACTTCAGGTTCTGCTCGGCCAAGCTCCGGTTGGCGGCAAGGGCCATCTCCCTTTCCAGCTGCAGCTCCTGAACCTGCGGAAGGAGACGTGACAGTCATGGCAGGCGAGGTGCTAACAAAGCCCAGCCCGTGTCACGCCGTTCGCACGTACCTCCTGGGACTCCAGGGCCAGGCGCTCGATCTCCTCGGCATTTTCCTGCAGCTCCTGGAGCTCCTCCACCGTCCGGTTCCTCAGGGTGTCCATCCTCCCAGAGGAGCTGCAGACTCCTAGGACAGGGAAAGGACGTCAAATAAAGATGAGGTTTTCTAAAACAAACTGCAAATAGGTACTAATCCTATTAGGGATTTAAAACCAGCTTTGCTAAACTGCTTGAAACAGCTACGCCAGAGAAGTTCCCCTGTGCTATGAAGAATCAGCCAGACCAAGGGCAGAGCGAGAAGGAAAACAGAATATATCTACTCATTTCTGCTTTGGCAAGTGACTTTTTTCCTTTTCACAGCATATTTAGAAGGATTACTTGTGTGTGCCAGACAGTTTTGGCAAGGAAACACCTACTCACAGCCACTCTGTAGCAGGGTGACACCACCCTGACTCTCAAACTCCAGCTGAGTCTCACTGCACTGCTCCATTCCAGATTCCCGTTCTGCTGAGCAAACCTCCCGGATCTGCTCGCATCCCACGGTGCCCACAGCCCACAGTCACCAGTGGGGCCACCGTTGCCACCTGTGTCTTCCTGTACCTCGCCACCTCTCCAGTTCCTTGGCTCTGGTCTCATTTGCTGTGTTTTCTTTCTAGGTGTTTTCTTTCCTAGCTACATGGTGCCATCACTTCCCTCAGTTATTGCTGCTACCCTTAGAAAACACTGGGTGATAGCGTTATTTAGATGTGGTGAACTTGATCCAATACTTGTGATTTTTAAAAACTGGTAAAATATTACTAAAATCAGGAAAATAATAGATTTTTCTGCACTACATCCATGACTTACTCCAAATAATCCAGGCTGTCTGATAATATTTAGCAAATATCAGATGATGGTGTCACAGGTTCTAAGATGAGGGATGCAACAATGCAGGAATACACTAAAACCCAGGCGACAAACACGGGAGCAACGCCCTCCCATCAAAAGGGAAAGGGACGTACCAAAAAGCCGACGGGAATTTCGGTGTCGTCCTAATTGCTCGTGGCTCTTCTACACTTCACCTGAGTGAAACATCCCAACGATATCACTCCGGGAACATTGCGTCAGCCTCTGCACGTAACACAGAATGACAAGGTAAGGCTGAGGGTTACCACATCTCTTCACCCAGGATCCAGCCAAACCCGTCCGAGTAACAACCGCCTGAAAGCCTAAAAGCTCCCTTACTACACACATATGTAGGGAACTTCATCACTCTGCAAACAGAAATAAACTTATAGGGTTGTTCTTGTTATTAATGAGACTGAAAGAGCGCAAGAGGGGAAAATTTGGAATAGCGGCAAGCAGAAAGCTCAATCCCCACTGCTGTGCGGGCACGGAGGCCAGGGACGGTCTGTGGGAAGTGTCAGAATGGCTCCCAGGAGAGTGGGTGCAAAGAGCTGGGCACTGCCCCGGCTCCGGCCGGGCGCCAGCATGGGGCAGGGACTCTCGCCTCATGGATCTCACCGGTTTTTAGCAGCGTTCCGGTAAGATGCAGCCAGCGAGGTGACACTTTCCCTCTCCAAGGGGCAACCCGTGAGTCCCAGCGGCTCGGACGGAAAAGCGGGGGGGCCCGCCGAGGAGCTGCCCGCAGGACTGCCGCACCCCGGTCACCGCCTCGGTGCTTTGTCCCCGGTCAAGGGAAGACCCTCCGCCCCGGGGGTGCCCGCCCAAGGCCTCAGCGTCCCATCGCCCTGGGGGAGCGCAGAGCGAGGCCGGCCCAGGGGCCGCTCTCCAACCGGGACATGGCGGGGGCTGCTCCCCGTCCTGGGCGGTGCGGGGAACGGCAACCGGCAGGCTAC
>NW_010541699.1:0-261 GCF_000687285.1 Phaethon lepturus
TTGGCGGGGGACGGGAGAACCTGAACAAGACGCCCAAGAGGGAGGAAAAGTTATTTCCTGTAAAACTGGGCTGATTTGGGCAACGGGGGTGAGCGTCGGCCATCGTCCGAAAAAGCCCTTGGGACGGGGGGAAGAGGGCAGGGTGGGCGTGGCAGGCATGGCGCTAAGGGTGCGGCAGCCTTTACTCTTATTACTATAATTATCATTACAGGGGCCTCCTTGCCCCCCTCAGGGCCCATGGGTGAGCGTCCCATAACGCAC
>NW_010541700.1:0-40603 GCF_000687285.1 Phaethon lepturus
GCCTGTAGTTCCCACGATCCTCCTTCCAGCCCTTCTTGTAGATAGATGTCACACTGGCAAGCCTCCAGTCGTCTGGGACCTCCCCTGTTAACCACGACTGCTGATAAATGATGGAGAGTGGCTTTTTTTTTTGCTTTTGCCCACACTCTCTGCCAGCTGCCTCAGTACTCTTGGGTGGATCCCATCAGGTCCCATTGACTTGTGGGTGTTCAGGTGGTGTAGCAGGTAGTTAACTGCTTCCTGCTGGATTATGGGGAGTTTATTGTGCTCTCCATCCCTGTCTTCCAGCTGAGGGGGCTGAATACCCTGCGGATACCTGGCCTGGCTATTAAAGACTGAGGCAAAGAAGGCATTAAGTATCTCAGCCTTGTCCTCGTCCTTGGTGACAATGTTCCCCACCACATCCAATAAGGGATGGAGATTCTCCTTGCCTCTCTTTTTGTTGTTAATATATTTGTAGAAGTGTTTTTTGTTATTCTTTACGACCCTGGCCAGAGAAACCAAGACTACCCATTTTTCCCAAGTTTAAGTTGCTCAGTTTCCAGAGTTCAATTAATTTCATTTGAAGTCTCTGTCCTGCCAGTGAAATCTGCTTTAGGAGTTCATTTGCTGTCCTTTCTATAATACAGGTTCATACTAATACACCGTGCACTGCAATGGCACTTTGTACTAGAGCAGAAGTTGGTAATTTTAAATAAAAACTGAAATAGTCTGGAACTCAGAATGAAACTTAAGATTATGCTTAAAATAAAAGCTACCTTGATGTTTCACACAAATACTTCTACCCAACCTTTACAAATTTATATCCTGGAATATCCTGAATATATGCTTTTCAGACACAGTATTTGGCTTCAAATCATTAAAGAAAAATTTAAGCTGCAACTTCTTACCTGAACCCTGATTCTTTAAACAATGTATCTCAAGTAAAGAAAGCATAAATGACTAAAAATTTTGCTTACTTAGTTGGTGTATCTTAAATTCTGTGCAGTATTTTAACCTATTAATTGGATGACTACAAACAATTCCAGCTCGCCTTGATTACACAAAAAAGCTACATTTAACTTGTACGCTAATTGTAAAATATAACCAGCAACACTGAACAGACAAAAGGAGAGAAGTAGATAAGTACATAAGGCTAATCTTTGACAAGTGACTTACCACAGACGCACCCCTGCCAGTTTGTGTACTACCAAGCCAAGGCATATTGATAGGTGTGCCAGGATTACTATGAGTATAAGGAGTAGTTCCCTGAACATTTACTAGATCATCACGAGCATGTATAACTAAGAAATCATCAGCCCTATAAATGAAAAAACATTGTAAGTTAGATTCCAAACAACAACATTAAATACCATGCTTTGTTACACTGGTTTATACACAGTCAAGCTGTGATATTGGAAACATAGAAAGTATACCCTTTATTTTCTATTTCCACATCATCATCAACCCAGGTATAGATCTGTGTAGCTAAAATCGCAGAGACATCTAATTCTTGAATGTCATGACTCGATGCTATTGCAATGCAGTTCCGATTTGCCTGAAAAAGTAACACACACAAAGGCAGATACAACATCAATATTCAAAACAGTGCTTTTTTAAATTTTCTCTGGATATGTTACAGTTGTTCAAAAACATACACTTAATCAAACCCAAACATTTATGTCTACAAATTCATAAACTTACACTGTCTTAAACTTGACATTTCCCTTTTAAAAGTTTATTTCCATCTGGCCTAGCATCACACACTATTTGTATTTTATACCTTTCTCAAGCAACTCTTGTTTCTGCTTGCTTTCCTCAGAGAATAAACAAGACGTAAATATACTAAAATGCTTGCAACCAAGCTCCCCTCCTCCACTTCTTAAGGCTTAAATGGTTAAACAGCAGAAAAGATTAATTCCTGGTTGTCTTCAACAGTGAAGGAAAAATACTCCTACACACAAGCTTCATGAAAAAGTAGAGGCCACCTCTCCCTTCCCTCAACCCATTGCACAATAGAAAAACAACAATTTGTAGTAGAACTGTTTAATTATGAAAAGATAATTATGAAGTGCGTTAGAGAAGGGAGCGACAAGGGTTCAAGCTGTAGCAGCACAGCTGGCAAAGGATAACTCACCCATTCACAATGGGACTGCTACCTGTATCAGGCGATAGACACAGACTTCACTCAGTTTATCCTACCTCCTTTATACTCACCTTATTGACTGCAAAAGCTGTGATGATGTCAGACTCTTTATGGATTATTCTTGCCTTGCCTCCTGGGTATCCCAAATCTAGTTCTATCTGTATTTAAAAAGGAAAGCATATTTAAACGCAGACTTCTGTGCAACACTGCTTTTCATTGGAAGTACAGAGACCAAACATTGGATGATATCAAATTTCATGTATTTTTCTCAGTTTTAATTCTAACAAATTATGAAAACTATAACCTCTAATAATTATATGTATCTGTTTTGTGTGTAATAATCCAGCTTGCCCACTGCCATGTTGAGATTACCACAGCAACACAGAAAGCGTAACTTGTCACAGAAAGCACAGTACTGTGTTCATTCTCAAGTTTTTCAGGGATGCTGAAAACCAGCGAGGCTACATGCACACTTGGGGGATCCTGACAATAAAAAAAGTGAATCCTGACTTTTTGTTTTTAAAAAAATTTCCAAAATCTTTTCATGTTCTTAGCAACACTTTTTGCCACTGAAACTGATGAAATAATGCAAAAGAAGGTGCAGACAAGATCCTGAGCAGGAAAATAAATACAAACTTTGTCAGCTTATCTATTCACCATTCTCCACAATTAAATACATCTGGAATCCTGCACATTACAGTACCACAAACTTTTTACTACCATATTTTCTTCTCTTTTTTTTCCTTAATGTGATCTAATGTTGTATTTGAATCTTGTCTACAGTTTTGTATTTTAGAAATGCACCCAGGCATATGCCAGAACACAATAGAAGTCTAAATCCTGATGGCATAGCTACAGAATTTGATAATACGCATTGTTCTTATCTGGTTGTTTAATCCAGCTTTCTAAGATATTTCTAGCTTCAGATAGAGTCTATAATAAAACTAATTTAACTCCATCTTTTGCAAAACTGAAGCAAATGTCGGCAAAGAATTTCTTAAGTGAGATCTGCACCATTACAGAAAGGAAGTATTCCATAATGATGTAAGGTCTAATTCATTTGAATATTACTACTGTGTACCTTATTGATGATGGGCTCCTCCACCACAGAATTTTTCATGCTTTCATTGTGCTCCTCTAATGACTTCACCAAGGAAACAACAACCACAGAACAAAGAATAAAGATAAGACATAACATGCAAGGTATCAAGGAAATCCTTAATTCCTTGTTGTTTACCCCCGCACAGAACAACTGAAACACGACAGCATGTTCGCGCACACACACACACACATTTTATGTAGGAACAGTAACTATCATATTCTAAACTCCATATTCAATACAGAAGATGCTGATTTACCTATTCTGTACTGTAACAGCATCTTGTCCATCTCAAAAGTCAAATTTATTGCAAAGTAAGCGATCTCCACTGACATTTTATAAGCAACAAGAGGATACAAAATAAAGCCAACATACTTATGCTGCATAAGGCTGTCAATGATCCTACTTGGAAACACATAAAGCACGTCTAAAATACTCCAAAATACCATTCCATACAACATAGCACCATGGCTGCATTAAATAAGACTTGATCAGAAACGGTGCATCTTCAAAGGACAAGTATGTAGCGAATATAATTAGCCACAAATACTCAAACAAGCCAATATTTTAGTTGTGACAGGACAAAGATTAGCTCATACAGAACTACTTGCTGCCACGGATTTACTACTCATGAATAATCTCCCTCCTGCATGTTTAATTCCTGCTTCTTTTTCCTATGTTTCTGCTACTCTGTGGTTTTTCTATAAGACATGTGATCCTTTTGAACTATGTGGAGTAGGGGTAAAACAGAAAAGAAGCAACTAAAGATGAAGGAAAAACTGCAAAATTCCATTACAGAACCACAACTTTAAAACATTTAACTAAATATGGAAGCTGGAATCCCGCTAGACACTGGGGTAAGTTATCAGGGACAGAAATATTAACTCTTGTATGACCATTTTTCTTATTACAATTGAATCATAACATGATAGAAACCAGTGGATAGACCCAGGATGACTATGTTAGGGACAAATGCAAACTTTCAGAACTTGACTGATTCAGTTACTGGTTTTAATCTTTGACATTTTCAAGTTTGTCATTCTTTTGAGGCTACTTTTATTCTGATCTTGAAGAGGCTGACTGTAGTTAAGTGGTCTTAGTTGTCAGTCTACAGTCAAAGACTGATTATGTTTGTTTTCAATGGAACAACGGACAAAGGTTTTTAATATGAAATACTGTAGATTTAAGAGTCCTAGCCAAGTATGTTATCCAGTCATGCTCTAGAAAGTCAACAAGCCAGACAAATCACTTAAGCTCACAGACTGACCTGCAACATTTTATGCATTTTATATACCATACCAACCTCGTTTAGGCATCGTTTCTTTGCAAAAATATTTCGGATGAAAGTTTCCTGGACTTCTTCCTGTTTAACCAAGTACTGCCAGAGCCTTTTCACAGATAGTGCAACATGACTGTTAGATCTACAGAACAAAGTTAAAATAAGAATTTACATCATGCTCATACTTATAAGAGACTGTAATAGCTTGTATTCTAATCAAACTAGTCAGAAGAAATGCTTAAGCAAAACTACAGATCTCTAAACAAGCCCTATTCAGAAGCATTCTGGTACCATCCTCCTGACAAACCTGTGAAAGGAAGTATGAAAGGAAGAAGGAAAAGAACATGTATCATTTTCACTTCCTATCTTAGGACAAATGAGAAAAATCGCTTTAGCCCACCTCATTCTTTACAACAGGGATCATTTCTGTTTATTGCTAATGAGTGCTTCTATCACATGGACAAACACTTCCTGCTAGGAACACGTCATCAACTATATAAAATCTCTGAAACAACCATGACTTTTCAGTAACAAAATAGGAAGGACTGTAGAATCAGATCAGGCTTCAAATGTTTATGTTTATCCCTAGAAACTGCATGCTTAAGCAAAACTTGTAAATACAAATATAGCTGCTTATGGCAGGTCAAAAAACATCAAACCTTGAATTGCTTTAAATCATAATTTAAAAACAATGCCAGGCAGCAGACAGATGTTAAGCTGTTCCTTTTTAATTAACTTAAGGTACTAAAACTAAGTACGACAGTTGTGAGGTATTTTACAACAACAAGACAGACTTTCTGTTGATTCTGCAACCACAGGTGATTCAGATTATAAAGGCAGAAATCTATTCGAAAAGCAACAGTTTAAGAAACTGAGCATACTCTTCTGGCTGAACATGCAATTACATCGAGTCACAACTACACAAGTATTATAAATAGTAAATATTTATTCTCTGATTTTAGGAAAAAATACTGGTAAGAACATAATTTTATACCCTCCAAAGGTGGGGCAATTATTTAATTAATGGTCACTCATCTTTAATTATCTCTCAAGGCAAATTTGTTACTCTTTATTTTATTGTCAAGTGTAGTTTTTCCACAGAGACACTCAAAATTAGTACGTTAAGCTTCAATAAAACAACTTAAAATCAGAAACTTTTGATTGTTTTTCATGATCTTGCTTTGGGCCAGAGATGCAGGAATTCTGAAGTGTACCCACAATTTCAGAGTGGATTAGAGCAAGCTTAGAAACTGGCATTATAGAGTTATTACAGTTATAGTCTATCACATGCACTAACAACATAATGCTAGATGTATATTAAAGCTATTATACTCAGTGTTTATGGAAATTAAACTCACCTGAATGGAGTGTTTGTAGGCTCAAGTAAAGTTTTATGACGAAGCAATGCAGGACCAGCAGCTAGGGCATCTTCAGAAGCATGAACTGAAATATAATGTTGAGGTGGACCCCCATACAGCTCCAGACGTCGGAGAAGAACTTGTTCCCAGCGCTGTAGTGTTTTCAGAACTGCATGGCATATTGGGGAGCTAACTGGAAGCTCTAGAAAAACAAGTAAACAATAATAAAAAACCCCTTCCCTCTCCATTATAAAACCTTGACGAAAATAACTGCACAGTTGAAGTGTATTTCATGTATCTCCAAAAGCATGCTTTGTTCAAACCTCAACTTGGTACTTGCAAGTATAAACAGATGAACTGCTTTGTGCTAACATTGCTAAATACAGGAACAGACTTCTCCAATGCTGATGGAAGTTAAATATCATAGAGCAGATCCTCCTGGAAGCTATGCCAAGGCATATGGATGACAGGCAGGTGATGAGAGAAAGCCAACATGGTTTCACAAAGGGCAAATCATGCCTGACTAATCTGGTGGCATTCTATGGTGGACTGACTGTGCTGGTAGGCAAGGGAAGACAAACTGATGCCCTCTATTTTTGACTTCTGTAAGGCCTCTGACATGGTCCCACACAACATCTTTACCTTTAAACCGGAGTGTTAAGATGGATGGATAAGAAATTGGCTGACTGACTGCATCCAAGGAGTTGCAATCAATGGCTCAATGTCCAAATGGAGATCAGAAACAAGTGGTTTTCTTCCAGGGTGCATACTGGGATTGGTATTGTTCAGTATCTTTGATAATGATGTAGACAGTGGTAGTGAGCTTACCCTCACCAAGTTTGCAGAAAACACCAGGATGAGTGGAGCAGCTGATTCACTAGAGGCAAAGGATGTCATCCAGAGGGAGCTTGACAGGCTTGAGGACTAGGCCCATGCAAATGTCATGAGGTTCAACAAGCGCAAGGTCCTGCACCTGGGTTGGGGCAATCCCCAGTATCAGTACAGGCCAAGTAACAGATGGGCTGAGAGCAGCCCTGTGGAGAAGGACTGGGAGGTACCAGTGGATGAAAAATTGGACATGAGTCAGCAATGTGCATTTGCAGCCCAGAAAGCCAACCATACCCTGGTATGCATAAAAGGAAGGGTGGCCAGCAGGGAAAGGGTACTGATTCATCTCCTCTAATTCATATTCTCTCCGGCTCTTGGGACCCCAGTACAAGAAATACATGGACCCGTTGGAGCAGGTCCAGACGAGTGCCACAAACACAGTCAAGAAAGACAGAACACCTCTCCTATCAAAAAAGAGCGAGAGAGTTGGGGTTGTTCAACCTGGAGAAGAGAAGGCTCTGGGAGACTTTATTGCAGCCTTTCAATACTTAAAGGGCACTTACAAAAAAGATGGAGGAAGACCTTTTACCAGGGTCTGTAGTGATAGGACAAGTAGGACAAGGAGTAACAGTTTTACACTAAGAGACTAGACTTAGACTAGACATAAGGAAGAAATTGTTTACAATGAGGATGGTGAGACACTGGAACAGGTTGCCAGAGAAGCTATAGATGCCTCATCCCTGGAAGTGTTCAAGGTCAGGTTGGATGGGCCCCTGAGAATGCTAATCTAGTTGAAGATGTCCCTGTTCATTGCAAGATCCCTTCCAACCCAAATTATTCTATGATTCTATGAAACAAAGAGTACAGATGATGTAATCTGAATTATAAAAAAACTACAGGGTTTCCACCAAGAAATAAATGTTGTAAATATTCTTGTATGATTAAGAGGCAAAGAAAAAACTAAGTATGCAGAGACTTCTGCTAACTACTGAGCATTCCTTCTCACCCACTCACCTTACCCGCCCTCCATGTTAATTCATAAATATACCTGTATGATAAACAGTATCAGAACAATTATTCCCAGATCATGGAAAAATTAAGAACTTCTGAGCTAAAAATAAAGCTACAACATTTATATTATTCAACACATTACTGATTTCAAATGCCGTTATTAAGTATGAAAAGACAACTCTGCTGCTTATTACCTGAAAGATCATGTCCAGCCAAAGGGTAGAAAGTCTTCAAATTGTGAAGTACCAGCTGAACCATTGCCAATCTCATCAGTGCCCAACTAACAAGAAAGCACTAGTAAGTTATTTACTAATAGGAAAGTATTTTTCACTTATTCACAATTAGGATTCAAATTTAGAGCTTTAAATCCTCATTATAAACTGTTGAAAACTACAAACATTATTTTAGAATATTATAGATACTTTCAATTCAAAAGTCACTACACCATGTATTAATAAAATGAGTAAAATAATCATTGTGAAAAATCAACTACTAAGTCTAGATAATGCATTGACATGAAATATCAAGTAACTGGTGTACTATCTCAAACGTAAAAGGCCAGAAATGCCATCTAGCCATTGCACAACATCTTGAATTCTAAAGAGGTACTTACCTATATGAATTTGAATTAGAATGCTCTTGGTTATGTGAATTTGATGCAAACATATCTCTATCAGTATCTTCATCATCTTCGCCACTTTCCTGACTCTCTTCTGAGTCATATTCCACTCTACTTTGCGATGGAAGAAAAGGCTAAAAATTTAAACAATATTCCTTGAGTATCTTCTAGTCAACATCTAGTTTTAAATTATCTCTAAAAAATACAATGATACAATACTTAATGCTTTTTATAAAAAAGCAGGCATATAATCTTACTCAATTCTGTAACATTTGGAGTTTGTACCTCATGAAAAGGTTAACTGTCCATGAGTATTGCATACTTCAATAGCTTAACTATTTTTTACAGTACTCAAAATTATAATGCTGAAAATGAAAATACTAATATTTTGCTTTGCACAGATATATCAAACCACACATAGAAGACACAAGCTTGTTATGTGTCAGAAAGAAACCAAAACCATCAGTGTATTTTCCCTTTATTTCCTTCAAGGGCTTCAGAGGACTAAAGAACAAGAAAACCCTATACCCTATCCACAGAGTTCAGTATTTATGATAAGCCCACCATCAGTGCCCCACTATGTTATTCGGTATTTGCAATTTCTTTTTTGTCTTTGCTCCCAGAACACTGCTTACATATTTATTTTGCTGATGTGGCTAATATTTGACATAGAAATGTGCCATACAACTCCGTACAACTATGTAACTTTCTACAAAGAAAAATTTGCCACAGCAGACCTGACAGAAGGCAATATAATTTGATTTATACTAAGTATAGACGTTCACCCATCTGAAATAGATGATAAAAAGCTTCTCACACTTCCTTTTTCATCTAAATAGCTGATCCGTAATTCCCAATACATTTGTACTCCGTAACAGTAAAAAGCAACATGTTTTGTTCATACCATTATCTGAAAACAAATTAATTTCCTAACAACAATTTTTAAGAAAGCTGTTTCAAAAACACCTATAGGCAGTTTTTTCGAAAAAGCTAAATATATGTAATAAAACCAGTCAGCTTCTATCACACATCTAAATCAATACCTAGAATAAAAACCAAGAAGAAAAAAAAATCCCCACTCCAGAAGTGATAGAAGATACTTAGCTGTCACAATAGCAAAAAATTACCTTTGCAATGAAATAATCCCAGATACTAAGCTCAGGAGGAATAAATCTTTCTTTGTATGAGGGAGATTCCTGGTCTACCAATGGCAAAGGTGGCAACTGAGAACTTTCTTTTGGAGAGGCTTTTGATGAAAGTCTGTAATGTTTTTGCTGTTTCTCTCCATCGTCTACAGAGGAAGAAAACACAGTATGTTGCTTTAAATTGTCTGCTTCACCTCCCTACTGCTTTTCATAAAGAGATTTATAATAGAAAGTAAAAATCTTCATTACAAGTATTCAGAGTTTTATCTTAACATTTCTGTAGCAAAAAAGCATTGAGAATGTTAATCCTCAAATATGCAAAATTAATACATAACTAGAACTCCAGAAGGGGAAAACCAGCAGAACAAGTAATATAGAATAGTAGAGTGTACCCATAACTGCATTAGAAGCTTTCTTCCTACAACAAAGATGACAAAAATTGATGCTCAAACAACACTGCAAAATTACTTTAATAAGCACTACTGAATACTGATTATGCTTGTTTCTTAAGACAAGCCAAGAGTCTTATCTTTCAGAATATATAGTGCAAATCTAAGCTTGCCACGCCTACTCCAAGTTTTAACTCCATGTCTCCTTCCAGAGGAGGTCTATACCTTTTTTCTAAATGTTACAATTCCAATAAATCCGTATGTCCTGACAATATATTTCTCCATCAACTATGAAAGATCTCATTTTAGCTAATATAATCCGATATACACCTTATGAAACAGGGAAGGTATAATTATTTGTAATAATACTCTAACTCTCAGGAGCTGAGGGGTCCTCTCACTTCCCCAAACACTGACTTTTTTCAGAATAAGAAGTGTCTATGAGAGATTACATTCTTGATTACAGTACTCCAGGTAAGAGCTTTATCCAAGCTATCAAAAATATCTTAATGCTGTTATATCACAAATGAACAAACACCAAGCCTCATTTCAGATCCCTTATTTTCTTGTTAATTGAGAGGTATCCATTTCACAAACCTGGAAAAATTAATGGCTTAATTAAAAAGACGCTCACATAACCATCTGAAAACCTGAAATCATTCTGGTTCTTTGAAGGTGAATTGTATTCCAATACAGACTCCCTGTTAGTAGAGGAGGAATGATATTGACTGTCACTGTCCCTGAGCACTACATTAGTGTTCTGGCTCTCCAGAACACTTCCGAAGTGGAACGGACGAGGGAGAATGGGAATCACATGTGGAGATTTGATACAGCATGGTGACCTTCATTCATCTTCCATTACAGACAAAATGGACTTGAGTCCATTACCTATTTGATTGTAAAATTTGTTTTTTTATTTTCAAGTAGATACATGTAAAGCATGGAGATTAGTTTCTACACTGAAACAACGGAATAGATTCAAGACTTTGGTAAAACAAAGAAAGCTAAAACATTGCTTTTTGAAGTCCACAAAATTTTCAACACTTTTTTAACTTGAGTACTGAACACTTACTTTTTTTCTTAAGCATTTTACAATCTCCCTTTTCCAGTTAGGGTTTGAAAACTATATCACATCACCCAAAGGAATCACAGAACACACTTAAGTTACACCCCACTCCTTTTTTTTAAGTGGAAAAAAAAAAAAGCAGTTGGTGAAGAAGAATACAGAACAACTTTTTGGCTGTTTCTTGTTTAATTAAGCACGTTTTTTGTTTTGCATGTAGCAATAATGAGACCAGGCAGATAGTCGTAAAAGGTCTCATCTAAACACCTCTAAAGTAAAGGGAAATATGGGTTGCCTCATGATTTGAGTCTTGGCTCATGTAACAGCAGTAATAAATAAGCTCCAAGCAAGAAAATCTGCAGGCTGAAAGAGCTAACCTAGAGATTAAATATTCCTATCACTGACTTCAAGCATCGACATGTTACACCAGTCTGATTGCAAGGACGAACTAATATCAACATCACAAACGGGTGCTTTATTGTTTTAACCTTCTGGCTACCGAGGGCCCACAAGACTAAGATCCACTGAAGCTTCTGAAATCGCTTTCTCCTGTTAATAATGCTGAGGATGGCACACAAAGAGCCAGCATCCCTACGTATGCCTGGAGTGAACTACTAGAAAGAAGTGCTTCTTATACCCTCTTTTTTTTTTTTGTTCATATGTTTTATCTACAGGAGACTTTCGAGTGTTGACAGATGGCTGAAAGACTATTTCCTTCAAAACTCTTATGAGTACTCCAATCACTTGGAAACAGAAGGTTTAACACTCTCGACAAAAGAAAAACAATGCTCATTTAAGTAATATTCCACATATAAGACTTACATGCTCATAACAAACTGAGCCAACTGTAAACCCTGAGAGAGGTAAGATGTAAGTTGATTTAAAAAAAAACAAACAAACTACAAAACATAACTTTTGGGTTTTTTATACCTCACAAGTATGCTCTTTAAAACTATTTTTTCTTTCACAGGTGGGCAAATTCTCTGTATTCACAGTGGCTGATGGAGATTTTTCATAGTTTCTGGTCATTTTTGGACCAGAAAAAAAACATGTTTTTCCAAGGATTTTCAAAAACATTTTTGACCACATATGAAGATGACCACTATCACTACAAACAGATAAACCATAAAATAGTTTTTATATAGAGTCTAATAAAAGCTGAAGACAACATTCTTCATCGTGAAACTGGGTATTTTAACAGTCTATGTTGCACTACTATACCATATCATAATGTTTCTCCACCCCCACCCCCCGTTAGGGATATTATTTTAAATCAACTTACCTGTACTAAAAGTTGCAAATATAAGAGGTGCAGTACAATGCATTTTCATTTCATTATTTAAAGCTCATCAGCTAAGAAAGAGCATGCACATGCATCACTGTATGAATGTTTAGCAATTGCTTAAAAAAAAAAAAAGAAATTCACTAGGCATGAAATAAGGAGCAAGTGTTGCATGATACAGAAATAAGCAAGTATATGCTTGCAGGTTGTTTCTCTAAGCAGAATTCAAAAAGCAAATGCTTTAGTTTAAAACATTACTTTTCTTCCACTCTGTTGAATCATTCTTTGCATTGTTAAGAGTACTGCAGGCTAGCCATTGGAAAAAAAATTTGATATTTAGGGCCAATGAGAGTACAACCATCTAAGTGGTTTAAAATGCGTACTACTAATGCTAGTTTCTTTTTTTGCCTTCTAAAAAAATCTTTAAATAAAGTTAAAAATTCATTAAAAATCTGACTTTGCCATTTGGGATTTCAGATCACCAATTATATTCACTTTGAAATTTCTCACATATCTCCAGTTCAAACTCTTTTAAATTTTTTTGAATTGAAAATATTTATCTTTGGTCCTGTTTTACTTATAAGAGAAATGTAAAACTTACGTTATTTTCCAAGATTATTGGACTATTTCAGACAAGAAAAATGCTTCTATTTCTGCAAGAGCTAACACATGCAAAGATATTCAAACGACCTTTTACCCCCGTTACCTCCCTTTCACCTTCCCAGGAAGGGCTAAAAGGGAGATCCCTTTCAATATAGCAAAAAACTAAAATGTAAGTCAGAGTTACTGTGTTTTACTGAAGACCACGTACAGGCATGAAGCATCAACACCCCAACACCATATGAAAAATGCAAGTCTTCATTAAGAGATGTAAAATTATGAAGTTGTTTTCTTACAAAAGCATCATCCTTGATTGCACCCATCAGCAAATATCAGCATTGCTGGGGCCCAGAACAGAGAGAAATGACAGAGACATGACAAAGAAATACTGTTTTTGAATCACACCTCAAGTCATTTTACTAAGTGTAAAGCCCTGCACAGATTTCTGTAATTCTTTGGGAAGCTATGAAAGCCAACTAGAACAGCAGCCTGGTGAAAGTCTACACCGGTGGACAATTTGACTTCAAACCTAAACAGAATTTGCATTTTGCAAGGCTACAAATCACGAAATTTTCAACATGATAGTCTACTTATTCACAGGTAATATTGTGCCCACTCAATGTGGCCAAGGTGATGAATTTAATGAATTCAATTTAATGAATTTAATACTCAACAGTAGCAACTGCAATTAAGTTCCATAAGTTGCAGTTCGATTACTATGTGTACACAAGACTGTAAATTCTTTGCCGTATTTATGCACCATTTAATGAATAGCAATTCACTGAAAAGTTCAAAGCCAACAGATTATTAAACTCTCAGACATTCCTGAAGACATTATATACATTGTGGGCATTTCAATAAATGGTGAACGGCAATCTCTCAAAAAATTACATAAGCACAGCTAAATACTTGGTGGCATTCACAAACTTCGTTGACATTTCCTGTTCTGACAATCTAAGGCTTCTTCTACTGAGCCAAAATAATTCCACCATTCACAGTCCAAACACTCCAAGTCAAACTTCTGATCTGTTTTAATGTCTGACTTAACCAAGAATAAGACAGTAATAGTACGAAAACAGACTTATTAATATACAATAGAAAGGCCACACAAGTAATGAAGTACTTAGTACTCCAAAGTACTGTAAGAAAACAAGCCCGACACTGCAGTCTCTAATTCTGAGCTGGGATTCAAGGCAATTACTCTCACATTGATGTCAAAGTTTCCATTACTAAAAATATCACAGGGAATTCTACATTAAAAAGAAGCAGTTCGACATGGCTGTTGTAGGTCCTTACACAAGATGGAAGGATTTAAAACATGAGGAATCTGTATCCTTTTATCTATTCTGTGATAAAGCCATTCCTGGAGATAAAGTCTAAATATGAAGAATTTTTACTGTTGTTTCTGATGTCCTGCTGAAGCAGATATAGCACTCTTGGATACAGTCTGAAGCACAAGGTTTCCAGTCTGAAGCACAACTAATGCAAGTTCAGCTTTTGCTGTTGTTTTGTTTTAGATTCTGGATGAAACTTACTTCACAGCAGGTACAGCAAGCAGATAAATCCAAGAGTTACAAAGGTTTGTTTTTTCTTTACAATTGCCTAAGCAAAACTTGACCAAACACTAAATTAATCTTTTGCTTAGATGCTCCGCTATTCTAAGTCAGATGTTGGTAAAATCTGTAACAGCACTGTATTTTCTAGGAGGTCATGAATAATGGTTTGCTGACAGCAAGCAAAAGCTAGACATTAATGCAGAGGATCTAACAAGAGAATTACATGCATAAGATTGATAGCAGGACTGTACGTCTGATGGATAAATTTTATGCGCACATCCTCATTATCAAGGCATCTCTTTCTCAAAACCTCTGACACATTAGGCAAAACTCAGCACAGTAAGAGCTAACATTTTATTCTCCCTACCAAAGTACTCAGAAATAATACTTGTGTTAAAACTAATTTAATTGTTTGGAGAGTTAGGATAATCAGCGGAGAAAAAATATCTTGTCTTAACCTGCTATGCTTTGTCTGATCTTTACTGTGAAAGAAGCAATGAAACAGTTTTTAATAGAAACTAATTCCTAACAGAGGTCAAGATTTTACAATACCACCAGAACTATTTTTTGGTTACTGTTTTTTAGTTTATGTCTAAAAGAAAGGCCCTATTTATTTAAAAGAAATTTTATATCCAAAGCTATTATATGCTCAAGTCAACTAAAGCAAAGAGCAGAAAGTAAATCACATAACTTTATTGGCCAGCACTGTACATGATACTATAATCTCCTAAAACAAGTTTGAAACTTGGAGATCAACATCCGCATACAGATAAAGTCCTAGAGGATTGGGAGGAGATGTAAGGAGAAGACATGCAGTACACATAGTGTTATTTATATTAGAATTTGTAGAACTAAGAATTTTTGTCTTCTGATCTCCATTTGAGAGTGAAAATATTTCACAAAAATCTAAAAATAAACTTAAACTAAGGGAAAAGAGTCTATGCGTAACAAAATCGGAAGCTATACAAAGTCTAAATCATATCACAGAAGAATGTGACATAGTTGACTGGAATGAGCATTCCAGTCACTTCTCAGTGTTCGCTTAGGAGCGTCAGAAGAAAAAGTAAGAGATGACAGTAAAGGCACAAAAACATAGCTGATTTTAATCCAACTGCTCTGCTTCAATGGGGGTCTATATTTTTTCCTTCCTTTTTTTGTTTTTTTAATTTTATTAAGGTGACAGAGAAAGATGATTCTCCAAAATTCTTTCCCCCACAGTTGCTCTAGATAAACATACATCAAAAAAAAAACAGTAGACCTACAGAATTCTAGAATTACGTAGGCTGGAAGGGACCTGGTCCTATCCCTTGCTCAGAACAGGGATGACTTAAGCGATACCTAGTTTGTTCAAGTTCTGAATAACTCCAAAGATGGAGACTCCACAACCTCTCCAGGCCCCCTTTCCAGTGTTTGATTATCCCTACAAGTTAGTATTTAAAAAGGTCCCTTCCTCCCTTAAATTTTCAGTTTCAGCTTCTTGAGTCTTCCAGCAACAGTTTTACTAATTCTGCCATCTAACAGACAGCATTCATTTTTAATAAAAACATTCGATAGGCATTTAGTATACTTTTCAGAATACATTTAAAATTATAATTGTTTTTACACAGAAAACAGAAGTAGCAGCAGCATTACCACACCTCAGTATACAGATACTAATGCCTAGGAAACAGATTAGCCAACAAAAGCTAGTTCTGCCTTCCAACAATTCTGATACGGCAAATATTTTCACCAAAACAAAATGATAATGAGAAATATTTATCCAATATCACAAAGAAAGCTCATCAGATCTAGGATAAGAACTCACTTTTGATTAAAGATCTCTGCTCAAAAAATACTTTTTAAAATGTCTGACAAAGTCTGTATTTAAACAGACTACATTTTCAGTTTTCCTTAAATGCCAAGAAAGAGATTTTTGTATGTAACATACATCTACTATCAATAACAAGAAAATAATATAGTTTAAGTTACTATAGTAACTTACATAGTTAATGTATATAGTTAATATAATTATTATATATTCAGATGTGATGTACAAAGTTGCCATACTTCAAGTAAATTTATCTTCACAAAATCTTTCTTTTAAAAAATTAGATCACCTATAGAATTGTTGCTTTTCGTTTTATAGAAGTCCACCTAAATTAGAAAGCATAATCTCTACCAAGAAGAAAAGCATTACAGAATTAATTCTGGATCTCAGGATAATTTATCATCATCTGAACTTAAAACCTGAAGATTATTTGCTTTCCTAAAGGGTTCTCAGACTATCAAAACTGAATTATCATCAGGACACCTTGTCTTTGTAATGTGTAGAATGAACACTTAGAAATCCACATGCATAATAATGCTTATACTCAAAAAGCAAAAAACAAGCAGCTCTCCAACAAAGATATGAAACACTTCTGATTCTTTCAAACCATGGTCAAAGTAATTTTGTATTTAATATTGATTTCAAATTAAGTATAGTAAGAATACAACAATACTGCCAATTTTCTTTTTTAAAAAGGCCCAGTTCAACTGCTGCTTTAGTTACAAAATTTTGCTTTAAATTTTGATGTCATGGCTTGCAAACAGAAGTTTTTCTGTCTTTCTACATAGGCAAAAAAATCACACATAGCAAACTGCATGTAGAGGCCTAGTACTAAATCTAGTTTCTTGCCTGAAGATTTGGTAGGACTATGAGTACTGAAGGCAGTAAGGGATTTGGAAAACCCCACGCATTCCATGGAGAACACTACTACCTGATGTGGGCTAGGCATTGGGAAGTGCCTACCTGCCAAAGAAAGAAAACATACTGTATTTGTAAAATGGGAATATATTCCTGTTATGAGAGAATTGGAAAGCTTTAAAATTAACATTAAAAACTAGGCTGTAATAGTACCAAAAGTTTTCTCTTTAAAATGAACTTAACCCAGTTACACTACAGCAGCTGTGCTACTTGGAAACCTTATTTCAGTAACATACACTTCCTATTCCCTTCTACACAGTATCTATGCCAATAATTCTAGATCCTTGTTTTTCTTTGCAGATCTAAAAACATACTGAATTCTTACTGAACATGTTAAAGCATTTACTCTTAAGCTTTCAGAAGTCACATTGTTTCCTAAAAAACCCACAAGACAAATGTAAGTAAAACAATAGAACCAACCAGTTTTTGTCTTTAATTGCAGTTGTCCTCTGCTGGGCATATGAGCTCCTCCTCCAAAGACAGCAGACCACATTTTGTTGTTAAGTGGATGAGCCATAATTCTATACAACTCATTGGTAGAATGTGTTGCCAGGCCGTGGATGAACAGACTCAGATAGACTGCAGTTAGAATTTCACAAAGTAAAACGGTGAGACCTGGCCGGGCTTCCTCACCAGCAGAATTCAAGAGACGTATTAGAGCTGTTATTCCTGTTTATTTAATTAAAAAAAAAAAAAAAGCATATATGTGTGTGTGAACATACTCTGGATTACCATGGGTATTTTGACTGGCAACCTGTTATTTAGCACCTTCTAGTATAGAAAAAGTCTAAGTTTCTCCTGCAGTTTTCAACTTCCTCTAAAAGTGGCACACTATTTGTTTTTAACAGTTCATTATAGCTTTTCAGTTTCACATTTTAGACTAACAACTGAAGAAATACGTAGCAATTTCTGAAGGGGGGGGGGAACCCCAAAAGTACTCAAATTTTGGGATATAGCTTAAATAAAACACTGCCAGCTTTAATTCAACTCCCTGGTACTGAAACTCTACAACACAACATTTAGTTACATTACTTACATGAACCTTTCTTCCCACCATGTCTCAAGCTCTCTCTTTTCTGGCTCCTCAGTGCTTTCAGCAAAGGCTTAGCTCTTCATTCTCTGCTTTTAATCCAGTGTCTCACAGTATATTCAATACATAGCATCCAAATAGTATTCTTAAAATAAAAATACTAATCTGCTCATTGACTTTCCTGTGGTGCTTGTTTCACCAGTTAGGTTTACAACTCTAGCATAGCACTCTAAGTTGAAATGCTATATTCCCACTTTAGAGTGGTAAAATCAACCAAAAATCATGGGTATCAAGCTGAACTATGCATTGTCTGACAAGTGTTCTTTGACCCAACTGAACATCTTGTAGTGTTTGTATGCTCCCACAAAAAGTTGTAGAGTTTCGTATGTGGCTCTGACTGTGTTGCTTTGTGCACATAAATGAAAATACAAACAGCAGTGGCCAAAGAATTCTGCTTTGTGTCATACTCTCCCATTTACACATAAAGCATGTGACGCTATGAAAAAGAAATAATGAAATCAGTTCAAGGTGATGTTACCTACAAGCACACCTTCTAACAATCCCGTCTCTCATTCGTTCGAAATTTAACTCTGCAACTAACGAAATAAGGAGAAAACAGATGACAATCTGATTTCTCTTTAAAAATCTGTAGATTCAGTGACAGAACATTTTGCAGAAAAGAGAAAACAGTATAGCATGTAACACAAAGACCGCTTGAGGTTCTCCGAAAAGATGTTTTTTAATGTCAAATTTTCTTATTGAAAAAAACAAATCCCATAATATGAAAGCATATTGTTTGGTTATGCTTAAAGTCAGTGCTGTAAAGTGAAGCTCATACAGACATGTATTACATAGCTTACACTGCCTCTAATGTGACCAGTGTAGCTTCATTAGCATAGAACCCAGTACACATTAAGAACTACCTTAAGTCTAACATGGGTTTTAGAGCTACAGAAAAACATTAAATCGTTACAAACTTCTCATTGTCAATAGTTTCAAGTTACTTCAAATGTTGTACATAACCTTCAATCATTCTGACATGCAGCACAAACTAAGATAGTCTTTCGAGTCCTTTTCAAGAGTAAGGAAGTAGAGCAATGGTGAGACTGATCTGTTGCCTGCAGGGGGAGCAAGTAGAGCACAGGACAACACTTCACCCTACTTTCCATTTACTTGCCCTTTTACTAGAGCCCCCACTAACTTTTTTTAGCAAGAGAAAGCAATATAAATCAATTTGACTTAATGAATAACACAAGTTACTAGCCTACAGCTTCTGACAAGTTAAGATAAAATTTGATTATAAGAGCACATTTTTACCACACAGCTTTTACAAATACTAGTAGGAAGTCCAGAGCATAGCTACATGCTCTCACAGTGGATCCAGACAATTAAGTTTTCCTTAAGAAAGAAAAAAATCAACTCTAGATACCTGGCCACTGAGCAGGTGATGTATTGGGAGTCACTGTTTCTTCTAAGCTTGCTGTTCTTGGAGAACGATGCTGAGTTAATAGCACTGTCTGATACACCGTTCCAGTAAACTGATTTGCTTGAAATGAGCTGTGAAACAGAAAAGTGGGATGTTGTATTTATAAAAAAAAGAAAGTTATGTTTAAAACTATTCAAGTGATAGCCCCTTGTAGATGTAGGCAGGTGTGAGCACTATTATTATACCATCGCTACAGTGAGACAGTGTGTTGACCATTCTTTAAAAAGTAACTTTTCATAGACCTTTACCTGTAGCTGTGGCCATCACAAAGACATTGGTAGATGCAAGCAGAGAGTGATGCTGCTAAGGTATGCATTACATATATCTGTAAGACAAAGTTTTATGGAACATATTACACTCAAGATGAACACTGGTTAGTATCATAGCATTTAAGGCATTACAGATCTGTAACAGTGGAACAAGCACTGAACAGGGAGGATATAAGCATTCATGGCAAAAATCACTTACAAAGCCACCTTCTCTTTAGAACCCATTTCAGATAAATCAATTCACTTTGCAGTGAAAGGGATGAGGAAGCACTCACACCACCAAACAACAATCACACATCAGCTCTAGCTGCAACGTTTTCAACTAAGAAACAGCAACGTATTAAACCTCTATACAACAGTCGTAAGTGATTATACCCTAAGATGGTAGCAATATGTTGGCTCAGACTACAAAGGCTTTGCTTCAGAATGAAAATTATACTGCAGCTTAGTTTTTGACCAATTCTTGTGCAGTTCTCAGACACACACACAATTTACTCAGTATCACACTGATCAGTATTTTTATCCTAGCTGACACTTTTCTTAATGTATCACAAAACACCCATATAGAGCTAGAGAATCTGTTGATCAAAAAGGTTCAGTTAAAAAAATGAGTTTATTATACTTATTTGTCTGTTCCCTCTGAAACGAAGCACAGACCAAGAACTGAGCAATCTCTTCAGTGTTCTCTAGAAAACCCCAGTAAAAGTAAACATGATTTGGGACCTAACACATACAAAACTCAGAGAAGTTTTAACCTAACACTTTAAGTTTGGTTTCCAGTCCAGTGTCAAATACAGAAGGAACCTTACAGAAACATAACTTTAAAAAAATAGACTATATTTTACTGTATGAACTGTTATATATACTGTTTCACAAAAAAGTCTGAGTTTACTGCACTTTGCTGACAATCAGTTTTTATACTTCAAAACTTAATTTTACTTAGGTCTAGGACTGAAATGCAGAGGTTACCATTAATATAACAGGAGTAATGTTCATATTGTCATGAAGACAAATGTGACACTGATAGGGTAGTACAACATGTTTTCTGTAACAGATGTCACCTTGAACAAATAGTCGGTCCTGAGAAAGGCCAGTCTACTTCAGCTTGTTGAATCAGATGCTCCGCATCTCAACAATAAGTAATAATCAGTGGACATTATTCAAGCTCAAAATAAGTACTACAGGAAATATGTTCCACAGTTTTATTACCTGTCACAGGTAGGCACACCAAGAAGTTTTCATGCTGTCAGAAAAAGATTCATGACTTCAAACTGGACAATGACAACAACAACAAACCCAAACAACCATAAAAAACACACCTTGTTGTTCTGAGTATCTGGATGAGGTGGTGAATCAAGGTTGATTATGGCATGTAATATATCATGAGTTAAGTTACCAAGATGTAGCAATGGATTAGCCACCACTGTTTTGGCACTAGCTGTGCAAGCAAATAGGAGAGGTATGGAGCTCTGCTCTGGTAGAGGGCTGGAAGGGATCTGTACTGACTGCTCCTAAAAACAAGCAAGAAACACACACAAAGTGACAGTACAGCTTCCTAAAGTGAACAGAAGAACTTTTGAAAGAGGGGAAGGGGATTCTAAACAACAAAAAACCCCCCTATAATCTACAAAAAATGTAACATGTTAAAAACAGTGTTACATTTATTATAAAACAGATGCATACTATAATAGAAAAACTTCAAGAATAATACAAAACACATTCCCCAAAAAATCTAAAACAAACCTGACACCAAGAAAACACAAACTAAGCTCCCCCACATACCTGCTGAGATTCCTGCAATAGCAGAATTAATTCCATTCTGACAGATGCCAAACCTCCACCATGAGAGCCATGAAGTATACAGTAACTAAGGAACATTCTTAGGAGAGACTGGTATTTCAGAAGCCACTGACGTCTTTTCTGAAAGTCTTCTTTCTGTAGCATATTTTTTTGCTGGTCAGCTAAGTCTTCAGTGTTTTCATGTAATGTAGCTTCCTCTGGTATCACACTAATTCCTGACTGTATCTCTTCTACTTCAACATTATAATCACAGGTCTTTTGAAGAGCTACCACTTCTCTTTCAAGCCACTGATAAAGCTGATACCTCAGCTTCCCACCATCTACCTCATAACCAGTGGACAGTGTACGAAGCTCTACAGTAAGAATTTTCAGGCACGCTCTAAACTTCAGCTGTGCTGAAATTACGTCTTCTGATGGACTTAGAATATCTTTGTCATCAACTACACTGAAAGATTCTGTGTAGCTAGAACTTGTTTCGTATAATTTTTCAGTTTTCTTCAAGGGTTTTAACTTTTTCATTACCAGGGAAAAATCTTCACTCTCATCACTTTCATCACTGTCTGACTGTAGTTTCAAGTGTTCATCTTGGAATACCACACTTGGCTGGCTCCAGTCAAAGGAAAGAGTTGAACTTGAATGTTTTCCTGATGAACAATCTGAAGATGAACCTAAACCGTTCAATACTGGCTGTGACCAATCAACACTGGAGGACTGATCTTTTGTTTCCAACTCTTTAACCAGAGTAGATGGTGAGAAATCTTTACTACTACCCATTAAACTAGGGGATCTGCAGAATGACTTTGAACTGTTGACAACTTTGGGCATCTTTGATAACACTTCTAACGCCAACATAGGACAACCAGCTTTTAGATGAGCATATGCAGTGGTGAAAAACAGCCGTCTTTCGCCTAGGTTGATTTTGTCAGCTAATCCATTTTCTACTGTGAGGCAAATGTGTGTGGAAGATGTATCAGAAGAGCCAAAATGACGTCTCAACAAGAGAGGGTGTGTTCTTAAGTAGTTATAAAAGTTAAATACTGCAGGGTTACAACATGAGCCACCTCCTTCATCTGAAAAGACATTGTATCATGAGGAAAATCTACCATTCTGTACGAAATAATACATCTGCAAATTTTAAATTCATCAGAAGGCTATTAGGTCTTAATATTCACTCTATTGTTTACTTCATTGCACGCCCCTTTTCACCTTCCTTTTCACCTTTATCATTTGAGTATCTTGGGAGGGAGGACATTGCCAAACCTAATCACTACTAAAAAGAGAAGCTTGTGTGGGAGAGCAGGTAAGAACTTTAATTTAAAACAGCTGCCATTTCTCTTCCTTGCAGTCAGGCCAGTTCTGCTGTAGTCAAACAAGACCACATTCCTGTTCAGTTTAGATTTCTGAAATCTCCGTCACTAAACAACAATAAGATGTTACACCCTACTAAAGATTTTTACTTTAAAAAAAAAAAAATTTTTAAATTTTGGACTAGTATTTGTTTTATCTACCTCTTAAAAAAATGCAACTTATAATAAAACTAGGAAATCCATAACATTTAGATGTATTGATATCAGTATTACATATATATGAATTGCCTACAGATGGCACAGCTAGTGCCAAAGTTATCTCCAAGTAGATGAATTACACAGCAGTGCAGCACCTACACATTTTATTTTCGTGTCCAAAACCAGAACGTGAAAAACCCTGAAAAGATATGAGCATCAGCATAGGACAATTCACACAGCTTTCAAAGAGTCCGTCTGAGCTGAGATAGACCCCTACTGTTGCCTCTATCAGGAGTTATGGCACAAGTAACTATACATAACAGGAAAAGGTACATGAAAAAGCACCTTTTCAGTAAGATAATAACGCAAAACACCACAAACAAGCCACTGAACTGATTAAAGAAGAATTAGTTACATTTAAAAAGTATTTTACATAGGAGGATGTGACCAAGAGGTAACTAACTGAACACTACATCCCTCACTTGCTCAAAATTATCCTGAGGCATGTAACTTCTACTAAAATCAGTTTTTAAAATTCATTACATAATTCTAGGGATTCAAGTCTTCATTTATCCCATGAGGTTTCTCTCAGTAGCCAGGACTGAAACCAGCTAGCATGCTAAATACTAGGGACTTGAAACATTTAGCTTTCCTGAGAACATTAAGTTTAGGAATAATAGAACTGATTCTTAGAAGGCCTATAAAGCTAGCAAGTGAACAGGGAGAAGAATAACTTCAGGACACTTACATGCTATTTCAGTCACTACGTGGGCCTCCTTGTACCATAAAAAACATCAAATTATTTTCTATGCCAGTTTATCATTGTGGTCAACCATTCTTCCCAAGGACTAAATGCTACAAAACACCATGTCTTCCAGACTCTGCTATGTAACTGTGCAATCAGAAGTTTTTTTCCTAGATTCTCATGGAGTCAAATTAACTAACGAAGTTAATTTGCCTTGTCATCTTTAAACTTCTGCTGGAAAAACAGCTGCATCACTGCAGGGTCATTCTCATTTTTCTGATACTCACATACCTAAAGGATAAATTAAATATCCATTCATAGGATACAGGATAATAAAAACACAGTCACCACAATTACTATAAAAAACACATACACTTGCTATAGCAAGCTATTTACTCACAACTGTGTGCAACTGTGCAATACCTGGTCTTATTCAGACTACGCTTTAAGAAACTACTACTTAAATGAACTAACAGTTAAAACGAACCTAACAGACAAAATATTTATATTCTTACCTCCTTCATCTTCAACAGAATGTTTAATCAAAGTGTCAAGAGCCTTGCTATAATCTTCCAAAATCCAGTAAGCCATACTTCGCAGAAAAGGGTCACAGTGCATGTTTCCTGAGCTCTCTTTTCCAGGAAACACACTTCCCAAAATTCTCTTCTGTAGTACAGATTTATAAGTACTAGATACTTCAAACTCCGACTCATAAAGTCTTGATATTACAAGAGCCAACTGAATATCATTAAGTTTTTCAAGACAGACCTAATTGAAAATAAATATATTCAGAAGATCAAACATTATAATTTCTCCTCCGGTTAAAATGATCACAGGACAGGAAGTGACATGAATCTGTTCAGATTGAGATAAATAGGTCTATCAATTCCCTAAAAAATTAGCAGGAACTATGCAGAATAGCTGTGGCAAACTATTATATGCAAGATGTGATTTGCAATTTCTTCAGTTTAAGTCTGACATGACTTTGAAACCAGTTGGCTTCAATAAATCATTGTCAGTGTTCACATGCCACCTCTTGAAGCTGGATGTGTTGGTTACGAAGCTTTATGGAGCAAATCCTTCATTATCAAAGTGATTAATTTCCTCCCAACTTTTCAATTCAAACAGACCCAGAACTAATTTTTTTTTTTGTGAAGGGATTCTAGGAACCAACCCACATCACTGCCAAAAAGCCTTCATTTTCAGATCTGGAACTTCCTAATGAAAAACTGTTGTCTTCATATATGACAGGGCAAACAACCTGGAAGCAAGTTAGCAGTAGGTAAGCCTCTCAATATTATTATGGAGAAATTAAACACAGCACTTTTTAATGTGTTTTTTAACCACTAAAATGAGAGCTAAAACAGAAACAGAATCAAAATGTAAAGACCAAGGATTTGTATTTGTCATTAATTTGGGAGGGTTAGGGGTAGAGAGGGAAAGACCTCAAACAAACCAGAATCTTCAGGGGTCATAGTTATGCAAAATGCAAGTCATATACAATGTATTTGTAAGTTTGGGACAGTCTTAAACATTAAAAAAGTTCATTATTTTATTACCTCCACTGCATCTTTTAAGTGTCCTGCCAGCAAGAAAAATGCTGCAGAATGTTCAAAACGCTGTTTGCCAAGCAAAGAAAAAGCATTCTTTAATGCTGCTTTACGCCATCTGTCCTCAGTAAAGTTGTTTCCAAAAAATTGTGTCATTTTAGTATCTTTTTGGGACCTGCATATTGAACATAATTGATAAAAGCATTATATATTTTACTAGGTGCATTACGCTCTTCATTTCCTCAGTTGCCAGCAGAATTTTACACACATCTTTTCAGTTTCATGCAGAGGCTCTCACCACACTGGGAGCATAGGAGGCTTCATATTTGGAAATAACAAAAACTTTAATAAATACAAAAACTAATTGTTCAGGTTAACTGAAAATACCAACACAGAAAAGCTCATTTTTCCCATGTGAGCTCTTAAGTGACAATGCAAACTACTTTTCAAAAAAGTTTACAACAATTAACTTTATATTATGAAATGCCAGTTTGAAAGAAAGACTTAATTCAGTTCTCTGAACTTAAGGTAAAATTCGTAACAAACACTTCTCTAGAAGATAGCCAGGTCGTTCCACAAACACCACAGGTAGTCTGCAGAAGTAAATCATAATTAAGCAATGATTGAAGTTACAGTATATTTGAGACTAAAACTCGAAGTATCTACCTTCAGAAATAACAACTAAATTACCTTAGTAAATACAAGAAGCTTAAAAACTACCCACTCAATGTAGTGACTAATTTAGAAATCAAATTTCTACTTTGAATGGTAATATTTGTGCTTCTTCTGGATTACCATCACATTCAACTTTTTTCCCAGAATTACACCAGACAGTATGAAACTCCATGTAAGAGCTTGCATGTCTCCTACCTGTATAATCCCCAGATCACAGCTTTCTTTTTCATTGCGAGGTAAAAAATGGCTGCATCAAGTGGATCATTGTTTCGCTGAAAGGCTGCTTTAGCCACCTGTGAAGACAGTTGAACAGCAAAGAAACAACCAAAATTTAACTCAATTTTAAATGGCATTCTTGTTGCTTCTGGTATCTCATGCCCCATGGTGTTTGGAAGTTCTCTTTAATACAGGATCCCCTCCTCTCACTATGAGTCTGATGTAAGAATGAAGATACCACAGCTTCAACCGCTTTTCTTCGATATTATTTGGCTAACACTTTTCCAGTTCTAGAAGCTTTTTAGCAGAACAGATGGGAATGCCTACCTCTGAAATCAGTTCCTCAACTCATAACAAAATTTATTCATTCGTTGCTCTAGTAATCAAAGGATAGATGGAGTCTTGAAGAACAGGCTGGCACCAATCACACAGGTGAAAAGTTGTTTACAGGAGATGACTTTTGGAGGTTGGAAAGGAAAAAGGGGTAAATGGCAGCAAGAATAGTCCAAGACCCATGTATGGTAACCTTAAATGCAGGCCCAAAATACTCAGAATTTTTTAAATGCAAGGCAGGTTAAGTTTCATAAAGTGATGATTAATCGATGAAGATTGAAGAAGTAAAAGTAGAGACATGCATTTTACCACTTTGTGCTTTGTAGTCAAAGTATCTTGTGCATGTCACTTTCTAGCTCAACACACTTGGCTTTTCCAAGAGCTTAAAACAAGTAATAATGAGGTTAGGCTTACTGCCGCATCTGTGATGATTAAAATACATATTTAAAAACACCACCACCACCACAAACCAAGCCAAAACAAAACAATAGACTTTGTTATCATGGACATGTATCTACTTGCAAGACAGATGTACAATATCTTAGTTGGACCCCACTTCCAATAGGTTTCTAAGGAGAAACTTTTTCTGTAACTTGTTTCCTAATTTTACTACAGAAAACAATTATATGCTCATTCTGTATCTTGAGCATCCACAATGAGCACTGTACACTGCCACCTTCCAAATGGAATACCTAAAAGCCCAAAATGTACTTCACACTGGAATTTGAAACCTAAAGTACTAAAAAAAGTTAAATAATAAAGTTCATATATATATGCAATAAACTATATGTACAGAAAAATACAGCACAAAACATTCAGAAACACTGAACATACCTAAAAATTTAAAACCACATAAATAGAAAGTAAACAGAGGACAACTGTTGGAAAAAAGTTTGGTAATTTTGTTTCAGAATGCTATGATTACCTTTTCTATGCATTTCCGCAGGCTATGGATATTTCGAACCCACCATCCTATACCCATAGCTCTGAGTTCTGACCATGTTGGATCTCCTTTCTGCACTGCAGGGAGCATGCTCAGTAGTTCTTCTTCTGCCACTGAATGAAACGCCCAGGCAAAATGACTAGTAGATAAGCCTACATAATAAGCCATTAAAAAAGAAAAAAAAAAAGATTCACTAATAAAATAATCCAGAATCTGAAGTCAAAGGGGTTGGAAAGGGAGAAGGGAAGAAGGTCAAATTGTTTATTTTGGATTGCTAAGTGCACTGCTGATGAGGCAACAGACATTTAAGAGTACTTGTAAGCATTGCATATCAAATACTCAAGAAAGCTCATACAGATGAAAACACTTTTTTTCACCTGCAAACTCTTTATGTAAGTTTGCAAAGAACCGAGTTACTGACAGAAGCTCAAAATATACTTATAGTGGGTGGCATTAAGATTAGCCATGATACGAAATGCAACATACTGGTTAAACTTTTTAAAGTTTTGAAAGGTAGGTTCACTATTTTGACTTGGATTAGAAAATGCAAAGTTTCAGATAATCACAGTACAGAACAGGTTTGAGGATAGACATACAAAATGAAACTGGAATAAAAAAAAAATCACATGAGGAAGACAGCAATTACTAAGTAGCAGCACAGCTGGCTATATGTAATTGCAACTCTAGTGAGGGCCAGGAGATGCTTCCTTGCACAGAGGCACACTCTGCTGCACCTCTGCAGATGCGTTGGAGGCACTTTCTTTCACCAATTTCTGAGCTCAGCCAGAGCAGAAGTATCACAACGAAAATTATTCCATCAGAGAGCTAACTCAGCACTACTCTCCTGGTAGTCCTGGCAAATCCCTGATGCAGTTGAGGTGTGACAAGCCATAAGATTGGAAATGCCACCAGCTGTCATGATAACTAATGAAAGGCTAAAAAAGCAATCACAGCCAGTCCTGTATATTTGATTAGGCCTAATCAAATCCATCTCATTGTCTTCTGCAATCATCAGGTTGGAAATATTTAAAACTATACCAAAGAAAACTACTTGAAACAGCTCATGGGGTAATTACAGTAAGCATATGAAGAAACTCAGACTGTAAGATTTTTTTTTCCCAAAATATATCTTTTAAAAACTAAGTAAATACGTACTCTATTTTCTACTGCATTATTCCTGCAGAAGGTTATTGGAAAAACATGGTGCTAGAAGTACAGAAAAGCCAGTTCTTTTCATAGAATAGAATCATAAATGGTTTGTGTTGGAAAGGACCTTTTAAGGTCATCTAGTCCAACCCCCCTGCAATAAGCAGGGACATCTTTAACTAGATCAGGTTGCTCAGAGCCCTGTCCAACTTGACCTAGAATGCTTCCAGGGACGGGCAATAGAAAAAAATTAAAATGAAAAAACTGGGGTGGGGTGGGGTGGTGGGTGGAGATGACACACAGGACGACACACACCATTCAGTTCTAAGATTTCTACCTAAAATGAAACAGACATTTTCCGCTCTGGCATACATTCATATTGAACAATTTTTTTTATTTTTTTTTAAACCAACAAAGTAACTCCTTGATTCTGCTGAGGCATGTCAACAGCACAGCAACTGCGTGTACAGCTACGTCACTAAGATTCACCTCATCTAGGAAAACACATCAGTTACCTTGGTGAAGCAGTTGAGCTCGATGTACAGGAGGAAGTGAAGTTGTTAGAAACGTGTGAAGCCGAACAGCCAATAAAAATTTTAAGCCACACTCATCAAGAGTTTCTCCACCTGGAATTAAATATTTTTATACAAACTTTAGAGAAACTACTAAAATCAGCTATTGGGTGCCTCAACTGAAGAAATACTTTACAACCCTGTGACTACTAATGCTTTAAATTCATAAATACAATAGCATAATTCCTAATTCTTCCCTCCAAGGAAAAGTAAAGAGGAAAATTTCAAATATAAAAAGTTTTGAAGTCATTTGTTCTTAATGCAAAAAACAGAAAAAGTGCTCTCATATAAAAAAAATCCAAAACCTTATTTTTCAATTTCTCTACATAGTGCAACAAACTTTGTCCATTAAGAAAGTTTCCTCTTCAAAAATGAATTAGAAACAATTAAGGTAGGTGGACTGATGGACTAGCACTGGCATTAACAGTTAGTAATACAAAATTTTATTTTATGAAAGTCTGAAGTCTTGAAACTTTAGTTGAATAGCAAATACTGTGATGGTACAGTAAATAATACAGGTTATACTACGAAACAAAACTATGATATGCTTTCATAAGCCACAAAAATATTCCAAAATAGAAAAAACTCCCCAAAAATATTTTAAAGCACAGAAGTACACTTAACTTGGAAGAAACAGCTTACCCTGATTTCTGTCTCTGCTCTCTCCAATGTCAGTACTTGTAGTAGCAATTGTATCTGCCAACGCCATCAATGACATTTGCTCCATCCTTGTCAGACCTGGCAAGCTTGAATGAAGCAGGTGACGAGAAAGAACCTGAGCATGCTCTGGTCCAAAGAAAGTTGGGCTGTATTGAGAAAGATCAATGACTTTTGGTTTCGAACTGTCTTCATCTGCATCAAATGTAACAAATTCATCTGCACTTAGAACAGTATTTTGAAAGAGATCTTCATAATTGTCATTAGACATATCTTTTTTATTTTGACTATTAGACTTCTCTGAAGAGGTATGAGATGAATCGTCATCAGCAGCAAGCAGAGCGTACAAAGGCAATGGTGGAACAGAGTCTATTTCGATATAGTCTGTCGTCTCAGTTTTGCTGAACGTTTTGGGATCTCTTGAAGTACTTCCACTAGCACTGATGGTCAGAGATCTAAGCCTCTTATCATGATTAGGTTCAGATTCATTTATAGCAACAACTTCTCCAGCAATGCACTTCACCAGATGGGACAGAATGGCTTTTGCTCTACGTACTTTACCAAGATCCATGAGTTCCAACAGCTGATAAGGATGATACTGAGGTAAAGTGGGAGATAATGTATGAGCTGCTTCAAAAAGACCAGAATCTTCCATTTCCGTAGACAGATCACAGGCAGATCTTTTCCCACTAAGCTTCTGTGCAAGGCTGGTCATAGATCTGGTCAAGGTTCGCTTTGGTGGATGCAGACCTGAGGCGGCTGACTGGCTCTGTTTCATTGAGCTAGCTATACACGGCATACTTCCACTGTAAGAACCGGTACTAACTAGTTCCTGCTTGGAAGGAGATTGCCACTGGGAATAAACATGCATTTCACAATCCATTCCAACTACAAGAATGCCATCACGCACCCAGGACAAAGAGACTGGGAAAGGAGGTGACCCCTCTACAGATGAAACCAAGTCAACGCAACGTAGCAGAACAAACCTACAAAGGGTTGTAGCCTTCGTACTGCCACTATGGGAGATTGCTGCAATCTCCTTACCATTTTGTTCTTGCATTTTCCCAGAAAGCTGACCAAACATATAAAGTTTTGATCCAATTCCTACTGTTAGAATATGTGAACCATCTTCCCTAGACATCCAGTCTAAGTGCACCAAGTGCTTAGTGCTAGCCATAATATTTCCACCATGAGACAAAGAAATGTCCTGTCGGTTATATGCCACTAAATTACTATCAATACTAACACCAGAGTCTAACATGGTGCCTATCTCATCTAAATGAAGAGTCTGTTCTAGAATCCAAGAAGAACCCCCTGTAGATTCACATTCAAAAATACTAACATGCATTATAAAATCTTGAGAAAGATGACTATTTTTAGATGTTACCTGCTTGTATGCTACTGCTAATCTGTTCGTGTGTGCACAGCTAACTTCAGTTGGCCTTCCTGGAACATTAATAGCACTACTACTAAGAAGTCCATCCTCAATCAGTAACGGCCATTCCTCCCATAAATATGTAACATCACTATGTGCTCTATATTCTGGCATAGAAGCAGCTGATGATTCAGTGGTAACTCTGCATCTCCAGAATCGAACTTTTCCATCAGAGCATGAAGTAGCCAGCAGATATGGTGCACGACAAACAGGATATATGGAAGAAGAACTCAGATGTCCTAAAATTAAATAAAATACACTTTTACAGGGGAAAGTATTAAAAAACAAGTGAAAAAGTAAAGTTGTTATTGTTCAGCTATAGTTTTATTATTCCAAAACAAACAAACAAAAATTAGCGTTTTCTCACAAAGAGGACTGTTCGCAGGGTCTCTCAATGGAGACGTGAGAAGAACACTGAAACCATTCTACCCGTTGTTTCCATTTCATGCTCTAGGGAACAGTCAAATTATGTAATTTAGACATGAATATTAATATCTATCATCTCTCCCATCAAACAAGTATTTCCCATTTAGATATCTAAAAATCTTCATAAAATATTTTTTGAAAGATTACAGATAGAAGCCTTAGAATTTAAGTATAGATCCCACATAAAACTTCATGCATGACTGCAAAACCAAAACTGTGTTCCTATAATTCCTTTTATTGCAAGAACTTGGAATTCAATAAATACTATATTTTAAATAAAAGCTTTATTTTAGTATTTGTTCCCAGATCGAGTTATAAAGTCAGGGGAGCAAGTTTTAGCAAAACTTTTGGATCCCCCTACAGACATTTTAACTTTAACAACAAATACCAAACTTCCTATTATTTTGTTTCCATTTTAAGACCAAAGTCAGAAAGGCAAGAATTCCTCACTCTGTTCTTTCTAAAAAATTACAAACCTGCTGATGGCTTTACACTTATTATCTCTACTCCTTCTGGCAAATTCAACTCTTGACTATACACCATTTTGGAAGACAGAGTAAGCCAGCTGGTGCTCTGAAGGTTTGCTCTACAGGCCTGATATTTTTGAATGAAAGGTGACTGGATCTTCTCTGGATCTGGTGAAGAGTACAATTCTTCTGTTTGTGTTGCTGCTTCAGGTGTACTTGAATCTATCTTTTCATCTAAAAAAAGTTTGCATTGTTAATCTTAAAAAGTCAATGACTTTTTAACCTAAAGAAGTAATTTTACTCACCTTAAAAGTTCCAAAAAATACAGACAAAACATGACTTAAAATTTTACTTCCATCTTACTGAAATCTGATTCCTTCAGATTTAAGGAGAAATGCTAGCATACCTCAGATTAAATACTTCTGAAATTCTATAACTGTTGAGAAGTTTTAGCTTTAAACTCTTCAGACTTAAAACAATCAAACTGTAACCAGAAACACCAAAACTGCAGATGAAAGAGGTATGTATGTGGTTATCCATAGAAATTAACGCTTCATGAAGCACAAAATACCTGCAGCTAGATAAAATTAAATTAAGACCTCTATGTCTTACCTTACAAATTGGGGAAAGGTATTTTTCAGAAAAGTTTTGTTAGTATTTGCTTAAAATGTAGTATCTCTGAGATTATGTGATACAATCGCTTCAATACTTCTTTTTCATTAAAATGCAACAGTTGAAGTATGAATTTGATGGATTTGGAACATGAAAATTGCCAACTGCTTTGTTGGCCAAGGCTTTTCAATTGGGTTGAAAAGCCTTATCAGTAATGTCCTCATCGCATAAGTAGATCAGAAAATTTGGATCTTTAGCCTTCTTACGAATTAATAAACTAATTGCAATAAACTAATTGCAATAATACTTAAAATTTTAACTGAAGAAATTCTGCCTTTGAAAGCAACAGTAAGACAAATACCATTTGGTTTAAATGACAGAAACATGCATTATAACAGATTCTTCTAGTATGTGGTGAATGCTTGATTTATTTTTTTCTTAAAATCTTTAAATACTAACACAAAACTACTTAAGTGTATCTTAGCTTACTTAAAAACTTTCCTAGCTTTTGTGGTAGTTTGGTGGTCTGAAAGAGAACCAGTGGATTTCAGAACTTCAAAATTGTTTGTAATTGTAATTATATCCCTGATGTTTAGGTGCTTCAGACTATGGTCCAATTTAGAACTTATATGTAAACTCAAAAATTGCAGAACAAAAACTTCTGAGAAGCAAAATATCTTAACTGTTAGGCTGTACACCAAACTACAGGCTCAGGCTGAACTCAAAAGCTTCAGCATTCTGAAGATTAAGAAATAATCACAAAAGGATAGGTTGTGAAAGACTGGAATCAAAGAATTGCAGATTCTTTTCAACAAGCTGAAATATAATTTAGAATATGCTGAATAGCAGATATATTCACAAGATATTGACTTTTTTTTAAACAGAAAACTACAAGAAAGAGGGCTTACCTACTGAGACAGGAATTGACTTCAAATGTAAATGCCACATATGTAGTAATGAATGGTTTTGCATATACTCTATTACTATCAAGTAGAATTTTTCAGAGAATCCATTCTGCTGGTTTCCTGATGAAATTCAGAATAGGAAGATCTTAGGGGTTATTCACCTGAAAGCAGAACTAAACTTTGCTGGCTAGCAAATAATCGTATTACGCTATTGCGAACTAATACAGAAATGCAATGGTCTGACTACATCCAAGACTGTTACATCGGTTTTCTTAGTATTTTGTCACAAGCAAGAACCTCTACAATTATAGGTACATACGTGAAGAACTGTCAAGTGTTTTCTTTTAGAGAGGACAACGTATTTGCCTGAATTTGCTGTGTTTAAGGTTAAATTCCAGAACGTACTCCCAGCTCTACACCTTTGTCTTTTACAGTGTCTTAGCTATATGTTCCTGGCAACATTAACAGTTAAGAGAGTGAGCTAGACAGAGGTTTGGCCTTTAATATACAAAAAGTATCAAGCTACATCTAGAGAATAAATGCCATGTCAACAGTTGGGAAAGTCACAGCCTGGTCTAATGGACAGGCTCATCAATCACAACCCAGCCAGACCAACTAAATACTCTGAAATGCACCAGGGGTACAATGCTCCTTCCTAATAAATTATTTGCTGTGGTTTCACTCTGAGAAAAGACGACACAAGTTATAATATCAGTAGGAGCCCATTTCTGGAGAGTGCACTGAGCCATTTTCCTTCCTCAGCACCAAAGTAAACCCATTAGGGCCTGTCCTGGTTTCAGCTGGAATAGAGTTAATTTCCTTTGTAGAAGCTGGTATGACACTATGCTTTGGATTTGGGATGAGAAAATGTTGATAATGTGCTGATATTTTGGGTTGTTGCTAAGCAGTCAAGGACTGTCTGGTTTTCATGCTGGGCTGCCAGCGAGCAGGCTGGGGATGCACGGGGAGCTGGGAGGGGACACAGCCAGGACAGCTGGCCCAGGCTGGCCAAAGAGATATTCCACACCATATGACATCATGCTCAGTATATAAACCTGGGGCAAAGGAGGGGGAAAGGGGACATTTGAAGTTATGGCATCTGTCTTCCCAAGAAACCATTATGCGTGCTGGAGCCCTGCTTCCCTGGAGATGGCTGAACCCCTGCCTGCCCATGGGGAGTGGGGAATGGATTCCTGGTTTTGCTTTGCTTGTGTGTGCGGCTTTTGCTTTACTTATTAAGCTGTCTTTATCTCAAACCATGTTTGCTCACTTTTATTCTTCTGATTCTCTCCTCTGTCCCACCATGGGGGAGTGAGCGAGCAGCTGCGTGGGGCTAAGTTGCTGTATGGGGTTAAACCACAACAGAGCCAAGAAGGAATAGTTAGTTTAGTGACCATCTTTCCTGCATGATTCTTTCTTTACATGTGCATCTACATAAAACTCCATGAAGAATAAGCTGTATTTGCCCTGTGGGTTTGACCTTGGGTTGCTTATGTTACTATACAAAAATGCAAGTGAATTCATTCTTTTTTAAAAAGCAATGAGCTAAACACAATGCTTTATTAAAAAGGAAAGCATTGGGGTTTTTAAAACTAAAGAGCTTTACAGTACTACAAAATACTTTCAAATTAGAATGTATGCAAATCCTATGCTTCTAATTTACAGTTTTTCAGAGTCCAGTTAGCCCAGTTTCTGACACTGCAGCAATCCATACAGACCTTCAGAACATGTACAGATGTATAAACAGTTGTCCCTTTCTACGATCAAATAGCTTCTTGTATTTCTTAAGTCCTTTCTATATATCACACTCAAGTTGCGAACGTGCAACAAACTTACGCTGTAGAGTAACACTTCTTTTTATTCTCTATTTTGTTCCTAATTTTCAGTACCCCATTTGTGGTTTTTTGATCTCCACTGAGAGTTGGGTTGACATTTTCATACATCACCTCTATTATTCCAAATCTCTTTCTTGACTAGAAACACCTAATTCAGACTTAATTCAGACTTAATCGCTATGTATATACAGTTTAGATAATACTTCCCTCAGTGTCTCCCTTTTCTTCTAACAAAAATAAATTTTGTGCACCAAGTTATTATGCAACATTTGGACACCATTCCACAAATTTGCTTCCTTTTACTCAGCATTCCCTTTACTACTGCAGATGACTTGGTATGACAAAGTTTACTCTGACCCTGTTTTCCCACATTATTTCGCTGGAACAGAACAAAACAAAACCGACATGCCTATGTAACACAAACACTGATCCACTCTAAGGAAGTGGATTTATTCCAGATCTGCCCCAAGACCTACAAATCCACACACTACTCTTAGTATTGTATTTTATAGTTGTGTTTTGGGGGATTTGTTTGGCCTGTCATTTATTATACTATGCAAAGCCTATTTAGCTGATGTATAGGATGAATCAGTATTTAGCTGATGTAGAGGATGAACGTCCATCATGAAAGGATGCAATTAAGATTTGTCTATGTCATATACCTTGCAGCTACAGGCTCTACATTTAAAACATTTAAAACCCTTTCCCCCTCATGTAGGAGAGGTATCAGCAATGGAATGTTTAATATAGTACATGACAGGTATCTCATGGTTTAAGCTACTTTATCTGAAATTTGGTTGCACACTACTCTTAAAGGAAGAGAAACACTCATGAGTTTTATTAGACTAGATTTTTTTCTTTGGTATATAAAGATCTCAAATAAAGTAAGGTATTTGACCTTAAAGTGGTAAAAGCTATGTCACAAGTTCTGTTTCCTCTGTAGAATGATAAATATAATACTTTGTCTTCAATGTTATGTGAAAAAGAACTAGTTACCAGAGTCTGATAAATTGTTCTTTTCTTCAGATGTTTCCTTCTCCTGGTTATTTAAAATGAAGTCTTCTTGAAAAACATGGAATAACTGTGTTTTCCTGCCATGCTAAGAAAGTAAAAACACACACAAGAAGTGAACATCATGGAGTATGCTGTTTAAGATTGCTCTCTAAGATGGAAGCTTTTAACTTGGTAAGTTATACACATCAATGAAAGTTTTCAAGAAAATGCACCTTCATTACATTCTTTTCATTTACAGGTACTATTAAACCAAAGCAAGTATATGTCAGAATCAATATTTAAATACTTACTCTTTACTTGACAGAGAGCTACAGGTATAGCCTCTGTTAGTAACACTTTTTAAACAAGCTAATTATGGTATAAAATGAGTACAGAAAAAAAACTTACAAGTTCTGTGATAGCATCCAGTTCAATGATACATCCTGGGCGAGCTGTAGATTGCTGACTTATGATGTTAAAAACTTCACCAACATATTTCTGTTTAAAAAGAGTCGGGGGATGGTCTTGTTAACTCAGTTTTGTGCATTTCCGTGGCTAGGTAGATGCAAACATCAGCCACCATTAACTAAGTCATTAAATATACACTCATTGCAATCCACCAAGAACACGGGTAACATTCCCAGTTTTTTCAAAAGCCACATTGTTTTCAATGGCTGAAAAGTGACAAGAACATCTGGAAAGCCTGGCTTAAACCTGGCAATAAAGCGGTTTATTGTCCTTCCCCCAAGATGCATTGTCATCTCAATTTTTCCTTAGGATTGACAGTGCACACGCACAGTTTGTTATTACTCCTTGTAGTGCAAGCGTTTCAGAACTATTTCCCAACTAAACACTGACTTGCCTCAATATGCAGAGTTTGATATTAAATGGCATGCAGTACAGCTACAGTGCTAACAAGTTTTACCATATCTGTTTTAACAAGCAGAGCTAAACTACCATAATCTGTTAAATCCTCAGCAAACAGCTTAGTCCGTTACCAACTAGTCTGAAACTAATGCTACTGAATGAAGTTCCAACCTCCAAAGAATTGAGACAGCTTTTCACTTACAGAAATTTGTGGATTGGAGAGCTCACACAAAAGTTTCTTAGCATCTATTACAGCTTGATATAATCTCAAATGCTGTCCGTCACTAGCCACAAAGCAGGCACTTGGAGAATTACAGTATGCACCTAAAAAATAAGAATGCAAAAAGTGCTCAAACATTCAAGCACCAACTTACTTTTTTTTTTTTTTGAAAGAGGCAATTATGAAGTTATGAAAGCAAACAATATAACATGAGAAAAATGCTCTTGTTAATTTCTGTTGACAAGCAAGAACTACAAAGTTTAACACTGCAATCAGCAACCAAATGGAATTGATGAAAGGAAATGGGAATACCATTTGCAAACCAGAGCAAAATCTACCTCTACTTTTAAATGTTTAACATATTCTGAAGTATGCAGTAGCATCTAAGAACTTTACTGCACTACCTCCTAAAAGATAAAACACATAAAAGCCAGAATCACAGAATATTAAGGTTGGAAAAGGCTTTTAAGATCATCAAGTCCAACCATCAAGCCAACACCACCATGCCCACTAAACCGTATCCTGAAGCGCCACGTTCACATGTTTTTTGAATGCTTCCAATGATGGTTACTCCACCACCTCCCTGGGCAGCCTGTTCCAATACTTGACCACTCTCTCCGTAAAGAAATTTTTCCTAATATCTAATCTAAACCTCCCCTGGTGCAACTTGAGGCCGTCTCCTCTTCTCCCATGTAGCTAGTGATAGGATGAGAGACAAACACCCACCTCACCACAACCCCCTTTCAGGTAGTTATAGAGAGCAATAAGGTCTCCCCTCAGCCGCCTCTTCCCCACACTGAACAACCCCAGTTCCCCAGAAGGAACACAGCAATTCTTCACACAGAAATAAACAATTTCAAAGTATCAGCAGCTCGGTAATTTGTGAACTAAAGGACCGATGCTTAACATTTTTTCCAATGCATTCAAATATATCTACATTATCTATTTAATAGTATTATTAGGTTATATTACTTTTATTCTAGAACACTTCACAAATGAGAAAATGAAACTCACCAAGGCAATAGCTGGGTATAAGTGTGGGCAGCCATGCAACATTAGAAAAAGCTGAAACATGGAGAGAATTGATCCGAGCAAGTTCAGAAACTCCACCAGAAAAGGACAAAGGCCCAACAGGGTCAACTCTCCAAAGAATAAGTTCACTGTAAACTGCATTGGGATCCTGGGATGTTACATTTGCATTGCCTCTACTTTGAAGTCTTAGTGGTGACTCCTGAGACTTTAAAGAATCATTTGCCTGTTTTGCATTCTCAACATCTGGTGAAATTAGAGCATTGTGATGTGAAGTTGTAAGCAGCAGTGGTAACACTGAGTGGCAAGCCAAGTCATTAAGATGAAAACGGTGACCACAGTATCGGTATTTATGTGAAATACTGAGTACAGTTGAAAAAGCAGACTCCTCAGCAAAACTCACTAGCCACTGGTTCAATGACCCATCTGCATGTTTGGAAATCATCATAACATTGGGTGTGAAGATACTTAGTTTTAAACTATTGGTTGATTTGCTGTGTCCAGACGAGATAAGCATAGATGAAGATCGTGTAAGGCCAGGAGGCTTTTGTTTGCCTTGTTGAATAGCTAAGTCAACGTTTTTGGTACAAGCATACATCACTATACTTCTGCAAAGAGAGTTTGCATCACCCGTTGGAAATGCAACAGGAATTCGTGAGACAAATGACACCTGGAATTTTAAGAAAGAGAGAAAGAATAAGTATTGAAGGTATTTTCTCATCATACTTCTCACTGAATAACAATGCATAATCCAGAAAAAACTAAAGTACCTGCACCTGGCGAAACATGCCAGGCTGGTATTCATCTAGCCAGTCCACATGCCATACCAGCAGTGAACCATCCATAGGATGTATACTGAATAGCATGTCAGCATTTTTATTCCATTCAGAAAGTAGCACTTCAATCTCATGATCAATAATAGCAGAAGATAAAGGAACAAGACTTGAATTTGCAGTAGTTTTCTCATCACCCAGTTCCTTCTTTTCTTGGTTTCCTTTTTGTTCATCTCCATTTTCATCAACTTCTAGAACACAGAGAGAGATATATTGTATTCAAAAGCAGAAGTATAGCAAGCAGTGTTATTCAGGCACAAGAGCACCTTTCAGGCCTTTTATAAGCCACTCATACAAGCACACATTTAAAACAATGAAAATTTTAACCAGAAATCCTCTAGTGGACCTCAGTAAATGACTAACAAACCAAAGTAACTTATATTTTTTATAAATACTTTTAGTTTTCCCCATTTTATATAAATTTTTGCATGCCTAAGCAGAACAAAAGCAGCCATCTCTGAACTGTATGTATATAAATTAATTGACTATATTATGTTACAGAATAAAACTATTTAAATTACATGTGCTTTAATATATAAAAAAGTAAATCCTAAGGTTGCACCTGCTTCCTTAAAAATGTTAAAATAACACACTCTCATGCAAAGGACTCCAGGTAAGGCTGAGTAAGTAATATAGTTTTCAGCATAAATAACTCAATCTCTGGAACAACCATAAACAAATTCAGAATTTCTAGACACAGATTTTTAAAGTCACTTAGGTACTTCCAGCATAAGGGAAGGAAATGCACAGAAATGGTACTGTAATCTGTCTGTATCCATCCAGCTGGATGTTCGCATCCCGAGGGTAGTAGTCAATGGCTCAATGTTCAGATGGAGATCAGTGATGAGTGGTGGTTTCCCATCAATCATCACAAGGCCCTGAAGTCTCTTTTGATCTCTTCAGTCTCTTTTGACATCTTGATCAATGACATAGACAGGGGGATGAAGTGCACCATCAGCAAGTTTGCAGATGACA
>NW_010541701.1:0-267 GCF_000687285.1 Phaethon lepturus
AGGAGGTGGAATTGCATTTCTGCCGCTAAAGCGTTCGCGGAGACTTCAAGGTATAATCTATCCCAGATCCTTTCCCAGAGAGAAACTTGGCGATCACGTTTCCACATGATGCTCACGTTTGGTGCTCTTCAATTATCCCTCCCCACAAAGATAGGTGGCGTGTGTTGCAGGGTCTCTCCTCTCGCTCCTACAGAAAAGAAAAAGAAAAAAATGTCATTAGAAGAGGCGTAACACGTCAGTCCGTCCCCAGGTTTGTGTTTCCTGGAG
>NW_010541701.1:387-3152 GCF_000687285.1 Phaethon lepturus
CCAGGAGCTGCATCTCCCTTCACCTTTTCTCCTCCACTTCGCGGCTTCTTCATGCTTTTTCTTCTCACCATTTCTGGCCAAAACTACAAACAAGACTTCGCAGGTAGGTTCGGAATTTAATTCCATTTTCTCCCCCCTTTTTTTTTTCTCCCCTTCTTTTTTCTCACAGCACCTCACGCTCTAGCGGGCTTATTTAATTTCGACCGTATTTTATTTTTAAGCGCGTTGGCTTCTTTCTGGATTGTTTATACTTGGGGCGAAAAAAACCTTTTTTTTTTTTTTTTTTTGGGTACAGCTGCTGTCAATGCTGCCATCCTTTTTTTCCATCATCTTCTCCTTCGGGGCGCTCGGGGGCTGTGCCACTGCCACCCCCGCTCCCCTTACCTGTCAGCCAGGTACGGGAGGTGCCTTTTACAAGGCAGCAGCAAAAGTTTTAGTGCTAGGAAGGGACTTCATCCTCCTGAAAAAAAAAAAAAAAAATTCCCTCCACCCACGTCCTGCTCTTTTTATTTCAGGTTTCACATCTGAGCTCTGAAAGTTTGCAGGTACCTGTTAATGCTCTGCACGCCCTGAGCCTGCAGAGCCAGCCCAGCCGGGCACCGCTGGAGCCCCAGCCCCGGGCAGGGCTCCCCGGCGAAAGATGTGTTTCCCCAAACAGAAAGTTTGCTGTTTTGTCTGCTTAGCTAGTTTCATTTCTTTATTTTATTTTGTGAAGCTGGGGTGAAGTAACACCTTAGCTTCTGGGATCCTAAAGCAAGAAGTGAAAGTACTGACTGGAACTTAAAAGTCGTTTACCAAAAATAATTAAAAAATAATAATAAAATCATATATTTTTAAAAGTTAACCGGTCCTCTGGGGAGAAAAGTGTTCTTGAGATCTGCAGGTTTAAAATTACTGACAACTTTTTGCGAGAGGCTGAAGAGCAGGGAAGGTAATGAAACGCATTTAAAACAATTCACCACCGGTCGTTTTGCATTAAAACGCCAATTGCCGAGGCGGGCTGAGGGTCCGGGCTTGCCTCGGTTCCTCTCCTCCCCTCTCCGCTGCATCTCCTGGCAGATCTGCCACCACGGTGATGCCACCATTGCCCACTCCAGGATCGGGAATAACTGGCAAATGCTAAAGTTTCTAGCACGTTTCTTCCTTCCTCAGCCACATCCATCCACATCCACAGAGCCACCAATTCACTCTGTCCAGGCGGAATCCCAGGCAGGAGAGTGTGAGTAAACACGCTGACCCCGCACACACTCTCTCAATATTCCCATCCTCTTACCTGCTCGGAGAGTATTTTTTTATTTTCTTTTTTTTTTTTTTTTTTTTTCAGCCAAGCAGGTTTTGGAAGTGCAAACGTCTGAAAAGAGAGTTCAGGCAGAATAAAAAGACCTAACAGCAACACACTTCACTGCTCAGTCCTGGTGTGAAGCTCCAGCAAAGTAGAAAAGACACAAGGGGCAAGGGGAGGAGAAAAAAAAAGAAAAAAAAAAAAAGCTCACTTTGCTGACCAAAAAAAAAGATAAATGTTAAGGCAGGTAATAATTTTTTAGGTTTTGTGTAAAAGTCCCAGTGCAGGAGAAGACAATAGATGCGAAGGCGAGGAGGGATCCTGCTCAGGAGAGCAAGGGTTAATTGCCCTTGTTTTACAGTTTGCATCTGTTACATCTTTTATAGCCCTCTGTTTAAACTAATCCTCAAGTCAAAGCATCTTTAAAGCTACAGCATCTTCTTGGAGATGGACTGAGTTTCAGGAGCGTTCTTGCAGCAAACCAAATCCTCCTGCCTTCTCCCTTTGACAGATAGAGCCTCCTGCACAGCCCCAGCACGCAGGCACACGAAACGGGTCCAAAAGTTTACAAGTTAAAAAAAAAAAACCAAAAAAAAACACACACAAAAAAAAAAACACCAAAAACCCAAAACACAGGGGAAAAAAAAAAAAAACAACTGAAAGGCTGAAAACTCTGACAGCGGTAGTTTTGATTTCTGTTTCTTTTCGGGGAGGGGGGGCTGGGAATGACACTCTGAAGCTTTGTTTAACTAAGGGGCAGGGGAAACCCTGAATATTGTCAAACTGAGCAAAAAGGTGACGGAGGTTTATAATTACACTCCTCGGTGTTAGGGGGAGGGGGAGGTCTCCGTGCTGTGCTTTACCCCAAAAGGACAGGGGAGAGCCATGTTTCCCTCTCCTCTTATCACTCTGCTGGAGCGCACAAAACCCCCTCAAGTCAGGGGGGGAAGGAGAGAAGGCTAGCGCTTCATGTGAAAAGAAGTTCTAATGTCAAATTAAAGTACTTTTAGGAGGAAATGGTCCGCCTAGCATTGAGTCAAACAGCCTACTGTAAAAGCTGTGCATTCCCTCATACGGTCATGAGTTATGACTCATTTGAGATGTAATTCTTGTCTCTCTGATCTGCTTTGCTGGTGCAATACACACACACAGGGAGAGAGAGAGACACACACACGCAGGGACACACACACACACACACACACACAGAGCGAGCGCAAAAATAAATAAATAAAGAAAGAAAGAAGAAATCTGCCCGGCTGGGGAGAGAGGGGGGAGCCCGCTCCGTCTGCGTCCCACCTCCCCCGGCACGGCAAAGCTCGCCGTGTGCGTGGATGGGTTCTTTTTCGGGTGGAAATTCGGGTCCCCGTTGGCGCCCTGCGTTTAAATGGGATATACCAATGCCCACACTGTCGCTGTGTTTGGTTGTTAGATAGAGCCTGCGTGCTGCCGAGCCGGGGAGCCGAGCCCATGCGAACTGCCATCT
>NW_010541702.1:0-266 GCF_000687285.1 Phaethon lepturus
GCTCCGCACGTCCCCGATGTCGCCGCCCCACGTCTCCCCTCCGCCTCCTTCAGGAAAGGACGGAGCTTCCCAGCTGTTCCCGTTCCGTCCCAGGCCCAGTCATCACCCCCACAGCCGAGAAAGGCTTGGGCCTGAGACGCAGGCCAGACTTAAACCTCGGTTACTTAAACCTCAGTCACAAACTGCTGCGCTTGGCCCAGCCAGGCTGCTGCCCGTGCCGACTCAGTGCTTGGAGGAGGCAGTGGCCGGCCTGGGCCGCACCACAG
>NW_010541702.1:361-801 GCF_000687285.1 Phaethon lepturus
CCTGCTCCATAGGGTAAGTTAAGAAGGGCAGTGGCAGAGAGGTAATGCAGGCTGTCCCCGCAGCTCTGTCAGCCCCGGGGGGCGGATTTTGGCTGGGGCTCAGGGCATGAGGGGATGTTGAGGGGCAAAAGGGACAGTTGCTGGTAATGGCAGGGACAAAACACGGCCAAAAAATTCCTGGTCTGGAATGTCACGGGTGGTGGTGTGTTAGGGAAGAGCATGTCACGGGAAATAAAAACTTGTAATTTCTTGTGATGAGCCTGTTCCAGCATCAAATTGAACCCAATTTACGTGACAAGGTTAATTTTGTAAGAGAGACTTTGGATTTTAGAGAGCAAGGGTTGGTGACAAATGGCTTTGGGAGCTTAACAGGCCCTCGCGCAGCTGAGCTCCTGCCTCGGGACAGTGGAAGGAGCCTGCCCTCCCCCTTGGCTCCGCCG
>NW_010541703.1:0-306 GCF_000687285.1 Phaethon lepturus
GCCCAGACCCCCTTTTTGGGGCCGCCCCCTCTCCCGGGTTTCTTTGCGTCCTTTATTTGGGGATATGCCTGGCGATTGTTGTTGCTTACGTTATTAATTGCACCCGGGCCTTTCCTTGCTCTTTGAGGGAGCGCGGTCTAAATTGGCTCTAATAAATATTAGCCGCTAGATTAGGCGGGGTGAAGCTGGCACGGCGCTCTATTTTCGACCTGTAGCCTCTGCAAAGCCGCCAGTTCTGCGCCAGATTAGCCCCATCCATCCAGTGTCAATGGTTGTCTTGTTGAGAAAATCAGTGAGTAAACACGG
>NW_010541703.1:379-874 GCF_000687285.1 Phaethon lepturus
AGATGGGTTTCTCGCACTGACAGGGCTGCTTCTCCCAGGATCCCGTGTCCTGCTGTTCCCACTTTGTCCTCCATCAATCACACAATTGTGTCCGGGATGTTTTATAGAGTCACTTAATATCCCTGCCTTCATCTCTATTCACTTAGAGAATGATCTGCCATAAGGGCTAAAGGCTTTTGCAGGTTGGGACCGGAGACAAACCCTGGCCACAATGGCTCTGGTGGAAAACAGCGATTCATGACAGCGCCCGGCTTTCTGATGCTAATGGCACCGCCACGGGGTATTAAAACAGCGGCCAGGCAGTGATTTAAATGTACTCCTGCCTTTATCCCGTCGTCCGGCGCCTTAAATCATCCCTGGCGGATCAGATGCCGGTGGGCATGGGGTTGGGGAAGGGGCGCGGATGGGGGACCGCTCCGCAAGCCACCGCGGATCAGCTTGCGGGGGGCGAAAGGCGACTCAGGGGAGGAGATGCCGAGCCGGGACACACTTCGG
>NW_010541703.1:1010-1531 GCF_000687285.1 Phaethon lepturus
CCTGCAGGCCGCCCGCTTGCAAAACCGTATTTTAATTACGAATTTTAAAGACAGGCGAAAGAGTTACAAGGTATCACTGTTTAAGTGCCTCATCTACAAATTAGATTGCTACACAATTAATCAGAAAGTTAATTAATGAGCAAGTTACTAATTAGGACATTTAAAACCAGTGTTTATAGTGTCTTAGTTAAAAAAAAAAACTATGCAGCTAATTGGACTATACACTGATTTCATAACTCATAGCCAAGGTTACAATACTACAGATGTATTATTATGTACAAACTGTAATTATGGTACTATCTTATTAAGCGCATCTTACCTGAATCAATTTTATTAGCATTTTTCACATTGAAAATTCCTCATTACAAAGGGACTGGAGGCAGGACCCCACCAGTAGAGCTGCAGCTTGCCTTCCGGCGGTGCGAGGGACCGGTGGGTCCGGCATTTTAGGAGAGCCGAAGGAGTATGTAAAAGTGGACACGTACGCGCCGCGGCTTGGTGGAAGGAGGACGCGCGGGGAT
>NW_010541704.1:0-1768 GCF_000687285.1 Phaethon lepturus
GGGCTCAGCCGGCCGCCGAGCCGCTCCCCAGCTGCCGGGACATCAATCTCCGGCCTGACGGGATGCCGGGGGCCGAATGCTGCCCTGTGCACACCCCGGAGGCGGGAGCGTTGCCCCCGGGACGAGCCCGTCTCACAGCCGGGATTAACCTTGAGTGTCTGCCAGCTCCCGCTGATTTCCATCCGTAAGTGGGCAGCGGGGGCGAGGGCGCGGGGGGGTGCAGGGAGAGCCCGAGCGCCGCTGGGACGCTCCGCTCAGCACCCTCCGTAGGTAGGTGCACATATATAGGTACACTAGATACACACGTGCATGAAGGCATATTTGTACTTCCACTCTTCCTACGGAGAAACAGCTATTTAAAAAGCTGTTTTAAAAGCCACCCAAGCCTTAATTGCTAACCTACTTTGCAGCTTTAAGTAATTAGGCCTCAAAAATACTCCAAGGTCTTCTGGGGGTCCTGCTGCTGTCATCACAACAGCTGCTACTGTGAGAGTCAGTGCTGCTTATTTCCTAGCTAAAATACATAGTGCAAAGAACGGGGAAAGCACAGTATGGAAGGCCTTATGGAAAAAGCTAAATGAGCCCTTTTCAGATTTCTGATTGCATAGAGAGGAGAAAGAAGGTAACAAAAGGTCTGGTTGTGCTGGAACCTAAGAAATAGCTGCATAAATAAGACATTTTTAGCAAAGCTTTTGTATCTGCTGCTGGTTAGTTCTTCGTAGCATCTGCTCTACAGTAGCACCTCCAACTGAGTGCCGAGGCTGTGCAGCGTAGGGTGCTCGTGCGGAGGTGGCACGGGGGGGGCGGGGGTGCCCTGGGCCCCTCCAGGGACCGGGCGGTGGGATTGCGCTGGGAGGACGGGCGGGATGCTGGGAGACGTTTGTGGCATCAGGGCTTAACTGTGGCAGAGATGTTGCAGGTGACTATCAGTAATTCAAGAAAAGCCTTGGAAATTGAGATCATCAGGGAGGAATAGTTGAGCAGCATCTACAGTTGAGTCACTGATTCTGAATGCTGCTGTTGAAAAGATGAGAAATCACTCAAAATGTTTCTTGCCCTAAGAACAGAGGATAAAATTGCTGCTCCAGTTGTTAACCTACAATTTAGGTAGGATCTGCATAGCTCTCGCATGAGGAATAGAAGATAGCAGCATTCTTGAAGGACACAATGGACAGCAAGATCAGAGGACAGAGGTGAGCCAGTAACTGTCCCATTTCATGTTTACTCTCAAGGTGCGAGGGGCTTAGAAAAGACCAAGAGCCCTGACCTGTATGAAAGGCGAACCGCACCGGTACTCTGGTAACAGAGTTAGTCTTTGGTTGAAATTAAGCATCCCGGCTAGTTGTTCCCATAACGACAGCAACGGCCCCTTAAGTCCTGTCTGCAGCGCAAAGTATTTTTCAGCCTATGGTATGATTTAAACCAGTCAAATATTGCTTCCTCATCTGTTCTTGAGGAAACACTTTTTCTCATTTAAAACCTCCCTCTCCTCAGTTTGATTTGTGTCTCTTGGGCAGCGGAACAAAAGGGAATGGGTTGTCTGAACTAAAGAAGCTACTCTTACTACCAAAATTGCAATAGCTGAGCAAAAGACGATAACCAGGCAGCTGCCCCTACACACTGGGAAAACCCAGTGGAAGAGCTGGTGATTAGGACAGACAATAACACATGTCTTTCCTTAATTAAACCTCGATGCTGCCAGCCGCTCTGTCGGTGCCCGAGATGTCCCCTTGCTTGTGCCGCAGCGGGCGGGCAGAGCTGCCCGCGG
>NW_010541705.1:0-1422 GCF_000687285.1 Phaethon lepturus
CTCAGCAGCCAGGAAAAAGGGGTCCGACGCAGAGTGGGAAGCCGGCTTCTTCCCAAAACAGCATTCCCCCGTCAGGGATGCGCCCGGCCGGGAGAGCAGCAAAACCCGAAACTCACACCTGGGCAGTGAAGCCTGGTCCGGCACTCGCCGGGCTCGGGAATAGGCTGGAGGCGTCTTCTGCCTGAGGAAGCCAGCTGGGGATACACGCAAAATACGTTTATTAGAGCAGCTATAACAAAGCGAAGGAAAAAGCAACATAAAGTATTTTTTTCTTTTTTCTTTTTTCTTTTTTTGGACCATGAACACATTTTAGAGCAGAGATCCTGTCCCCGGGGGCCAAAAAAAGGACCTTGGCAGAACTTACTCCAAGCTCACCTACAATGCTGCAGCCTGCAAAGGAAACTGCTGAAGGCAGGAACGCGAGGTCGGTTAAGAAGGGAAATCGGCTCAGGCCAACCTCACCCCGCAGGTACGCAGTACGCAGGGATGCTGGCGGAGCTGCCTTTCCTGCTCATCCTCCCCAAAGGCAAGGCGTCCTTCCCAAGGGCGGCAGCGTGGAGTTCGAGGTGTGCCCCGAGGAGCTGGCAGCAGACAAGGACAGGAGCAGGCGCAGGACAGACGGACAAGGGCTTGGGCTGGGTTTTCTCAGGAAGGTGATGCGAGACGGGGACGTTTGCCTTGCGAAATTGAGGGGGAAGGTGCGATCGCGGAGCTGCCACCCCGAGAACCACCGGACCGACTCGCTGCGCCCTAAAAAGAGGCTTATAAAGGCATGAGGGGAAGCGGCGCAGAAAGCAACTCCTCGCGCGGGCAGAGTCGGGCAGAGCTCGACTTCTCAGCCTTGGCTGAAAGAAGCAGAAGCAACAGCACGGCACGGCAGTGCTTAGGCACGCGCGTCTCATACCAGACCAAGGACTGACCGGGCCGGCGGCTGACGCCGGGAGTTAATCTGCTCTGCTGCGGTTGCCTGCGCTAATTAAGAGCAGCAACAGAATCATTCCGGTTGAGGCAACTGGATCAAATGCTTCGAAACACGCCCGAGCGTCAGCCTTTTCCTTCGACACCTGCATGTCTTTTGGGTTTTCTTTACTTCTGTTGACTCGTTAACACACTGACAAAGGCGGCACGTGGTGTGACGGCGTTAGTGAGGGTGGTTACCCTCGGGCTTGGAGTCCGATACAATCCCTGGCTCATGGAAAAGCTGCCTCTGCTTTGGGCGATGACCAGCTCGAGCAAGAGCAACGGCTCGTGTCTCCTCTTCGCCTGTGTTTTACAACTAGAGGGAAGGGAAAGCGGGGCCAGGGCAAGTACCGTTTGTCACCTGGACCCATTGCTTGGACACCTGGGTGGCAAGATTTTTGCCACAAGCCTTGCCTCGCTAGCGCTGGCGTAGGGGAGAGCTTATGGACGTCTTGCTCTGGC
>NW_010541706.1:0-6887 GCF_000687285.1 Phaethon lepturus
CCTTGCTTCCTAGCTTGTGGTAACGGGGGGCCGGCTGGCACTGAGCGCACCCGGGGAGATGTCCCTGTGCCACCCGCGCTCCTGTAATATGCGCTCTTTATTTCCGAAGCCCTTGAGTGCCAGCGTTTGGTATGTGAGCTGCCCTCCAGGAATATATTTGGCTTTGTCACCGTTTTGTTTCTTCTGTTTTTTGGTGTTGGTTTTTGGGTTTTTGTTTGTTTGTTTGTTTTTGTTGGGTGTTTTTGTTGTTGTTGTTGCTGTTTTTGTTTAAATTGTATTTCCACCGTCCTTTCTTGTCTGTTTTTCATAGGTTCTATTTATTTTACTGGTTCTTCATATCAGCCCTGTTTATCAGATTCACATGTCAGTAGGTCCAAGCCAAAGCTAACTTCGTTTTTGTTAGTCTTTTAAATGTTTCTGGTTCCTTAAAAATGATTGATCATCTCATGCCAAAACCTTCACAATGACCCTAAAAAGTCAAAATTATAGCTTCGTTTTTTTTCTTAGTTTTTGCTCTCCCTCTATCTTTTCCAGGTATAACGTTATGGGTGATACAAAAGAAACGAAAATGCAGATAACACCAGAAACTCCAGGACGAGTCACAGTCCTGAATCCTTTTGAAAGTCCCAGTGATTATTATACTCTTCAGGAACAGATTGTCTCCAGTCCTTCAGTCTTTAAATCAACAAAATCCTCATCTGTAAGATCTAGTTTTTAGTTGTGTAGCTATACAGATGTAGTGGTAATAATTTGAAATGCATTAAAAAGTATATTTTATTTATTGTACTTTGTATGTACTAAGCCAAAGAATTTTGTTGGCGTTTGGTGTTTCTTCTGATTACAGGAGTATGCTGCTTTTAATACTAATCTTGTCACTTAGTCTTTCTACCTTGCTGATTTTTTTTTCTTTAGCTATTAGGTGTATCAGTAGATTAGCATATACCTGCTAAGTGCCAAAACCAGTTGAAAGCAGATAAAGGACAGTTGTTGGATGTAGTGTTCTTGTCCCACTTAGTGGAAAAATCCAGTTCCTACTTGCATGCTAAGCAGGCTGGATGCAAGTAGAACTTGCACTTCTGAGCCGTTTGCATATTCACAGAATCACGTTAATGATTTTGTGTATCTAATAACATTTTTTAGTTGTGCATTATATTCTGGTTTGTAGTTGGAATTATTTTCTGATAAGCAGTAGAGATGATGCTGTGCTAATGAAACTAAAAAGACTCACTTGGTAGATAATTTTTCAAACAGATACTTGAACAGTATTTTGTAATTAAGTGTTAAATAAAGAGATGAAGCTGCTTTATTTCTGAATTGGGTTTTATTGTGCACTATGCATGGCGTTTTGAGTGAGACTTTGCAGGATGCGTATGGGTTGCAGCTCCTAAATCATCTTGGAAATGTGAGGTGAAAGGAAGGCTGCTCTATTATTTGGATGACTTGGGTTTGGTAGACACTTGGTTTTCATGGAATCACAATTTTGATTGTGGCAATCTAGAAGCAACTAAATTTTATCCCAAGTTCTGTATCTTTAGTAGATCTGTCCTCAGGAATTGACACCTCAGTTTGTAAATATTAGCTATCACCTTCCCCTTTATATTATCTTGTAAATCATTGTAATACCACTACCAGGATTAAGAAGCCTGATTGACTTCCTCTTTTTTTTAAAAGTAGATAATTTAAATAGAAACTCTTTTGATTGCCTTTGACAGAAACTATGTGGAAATTATGATTGCCTTGTTCCATTGAGATTTGTCCTGTGGTTTTATTTTTATCTCTTTAGACTATTAAGCATTAAGCTGTGCATTTCTTTTTTTAGACACCAGGAAAATTTAGATGGTCTATTGATCAGCTTGCTCTAATAAATCCTGTGGAAATTGACTCGGAAGATGTTCGCCGCCAAGCAATGTATTTGAGTCATGCTAGGTAACTTACCATCTGTTTTTATACAGTTAACTTAGCTTGAATACTGGAACACTGTTCTGCTTTATTGACATTTCAACACAGCATTAAAGACTTTTTGTTCAGATCTTTTAACACAGATTTTTATGTGTCCCTGATGTGGATATAGTATTTAGATGAGCCTGCCTCTGTGTTGTTCTTTTTTAATGTTAAGAACTGCTGATCCACTCTGATTGCCCTTTGGAAGACAGCCAGATAAAAGCAGTCAACGGAAGCAAGAAAATGTCTTGCCAATGATTGTTACCAAGCTACCTCTTCTGTTCCTTGTCACAACACAGTTTATCTTGTCAGTGTTCCATACTGAGACCTATGAAGTGTAGGCTTCTTTGGTCTTTGGGGGTCCTGCAGAAGGGTAGAGCTGGGAAAGCTATCTAGGTAAGCCAGTCCCCTTTTTGAAGGGTATAGATTGGACTTAATGTGAAGGAGGGACGACCAATAAGCTTTCTGTCTTTGTGGAGAGGGAGAATGCTAGTTACATGAAATAATTTGGGGCTCTTGATTTCAACTTTTTCGTTTCTCTGAAAATAACTTCCATGGGGAAAACAGATGAGTAAGTAAAACAGGCTTGGTATTCACAGCTCATCTTGAGTCTTACGTGATAATAGTACAGAACATGCCAAGTGAAGGTAGTCAAGGGAAGTCCACAATGGTGAATCTTGTAGACACTCCCATACATTTCTCAGATAGGAACTTGCACAAAGAATTCCACCTCATGGCATGAAGCACCACAGTAATAGAATAATAAAACAATTGTCCATCCTGTTTATGCCTATAGGACTTTCAAGTCCTGTTACTGAAACGTAACACAGATAGAGGTCTGTTTGGGGCAAGAGTCCTCTGAATATTCATAGAATTGTAGAATGGTTTGCGTTAGAAGAGATCTTTAAAGGTCATCTAGTCCAACCCCCTTGCAATGAGCAGGGACATCTTCACCTAGACCAGGTTTCTCTGAGCCCCATCCCACCTGACCTTGAATGTTTCCAGGGATGGGGCATCTACCACCTCTCTGGGCAACCTGTGACAGTGTTTTACCACCTTCATTGTAAAAAATACTGTGAATTAGACCTATTGTTCTTAGCGCCTGACTGAACCTATATCTCTCTTTTTGAACAGGAAGAGGTATAAGAAGGAATAGGAATTTCTTGCTACGTTAGAGATGTAGAAAGAATATAACTGTCCTCGGCTGTATCTGTGTATCACCATGTCTTAATGTTGATATTACTTTTCTTAACACCTGTTTGTTTTCTGGCCTTCCTCCAGCAGCCAGTAGGTTTCGGACTCTAATGCTTGCTATATGCTATAAAGCCTTATGTTTTTAGGGAGTTGGTTACATTGTTTCTGGAAGCCTATTGGGCCCCCCAAACTTGCTTTAATTTAGATGGCTCCGGTGAGAATTCCAGTGATGATTAGTGGCATGGCCTATAGATATAAATATGTGCTGTCCCAGTGGGTCTTTCAGTCTGTCCAACTGTTTTATGCCTTCTGTGATTTTTTTTTTTAAAGTCGTATGACGTGACTAGAAAGAGGCTAGTTTGTCTATATGTAGATTTGCTGTGTCCATGCGTACATGTTTCAGTGTAGTACAGACCAAGGTGGTTATTTCTGGTGGCTGCAAGCTGTACATGGTTGAATACATATATATGTGCATCTAAGATTTTGTATGGGAACTGATTTTAATTTACATTTCATAAATGCTGCTTTATGAAAACTAAAGTGTCATAAATACAGCTCTTGACATTAAAAGTTCCTGATAAAAGAACTGAGTTTTTGAAGCCTGTGAATAATGTTACACAAATTACATACTCCACTTCAGTAATGCTTGTTAACAAGTCATTTTCTCAATTAGCTGCAAAGAACCACAAGCATAAGAAATTTGGTGTACAAATATTTCAAACTGTTAATTCTCCATTGTGTAGTGAAAACAGTTGGGTAGCAGCACAATGTAAAAGCTCATGAGCACTTTGTAAAGTTTGTGTATCATGTGTAGACCTAATTTTTGTGCATTATTACTTTTTCCATAAACTGGGCATCACCTAAGTGCTGTGTTTATTGCACTGCTTATAAAATGATAAGGAGAACTTTTTTCTGGCAGACTCTGTTAGTGAAACATAGTCTGTCAGTAATTGAGCAGACGCAGTGACAGTCTTGTTCACAAACTTTGCTCTTCCTTTCTTCCTTTTTTTATTTCTACTGGTAGAAATTGAACATTTCTAAATTGGATGCTATGCTATGTTACCTTAAGTATTAAAAAAATCTGTACTGCATCTTGCATACTGTGTGTCACAGTTGTAAGTGCTCTGTCGCTTGAAGTTGCATACAAGACTGGCTTGTTTTTATTCTTGTTAAATGCATATGATGTTTTCACTTTGTTATTTTCCTGGACTTAGGCACTAAAGAAAAAACATCCTCTTCAGCACTAACCAGCACTTTTAGTGGGAACTGTTTTCCCAGTTCCCCTGTTTCTCTTTTGGAATCTGGCTTGCAAAGATGCTTGTTACTTGTGATCCACTGTGCATAAATGGACAATGATTGTATGCTAATTTTTTTGGTACAATAACTGAATTTTGTGCAAGAGTCTTCACAGAACTGTCACTGTAGCATGATCTAGGCAGACATAGTTGAAGATGGCATGTCCAAGTGTTGCAGATCTATTCAAAGTCTGATTAGCATCAAAGAAAGAGGGCTGTGAGGGAAGTTTATGTATGTATTAGGTACATCCACATGTATTTGTGGAGATAATAATGTCTGTTATCTGACTGATTTCTAAAACTATTTAAGTGTAATTCAGGTATACTAATTGTGTGTGAAAGTATTATGGGATTCGGCTAAGGTGATGGTGACTATTCATTGTAAAATTTTTTGAAGCTTATAAATAACATAGTAACTGAAAGTGAGACTCAAAGGTGACCATTAAAGGAAGTATAAATGTAGAATCTCACACGTAATTTGAAGATAGCGGCAGTAACTACAATTAAAAAAAAAGATAAAGTAGTTAAAAGCTGCACAAGGGAATGTGTTAATTGATCCAAGCTGAAATATGACATTGTATCCTGAACTGAAGAAAATATGGCAGACTAGCTATTTGAAAGGGGGAACTCTGTCCTGGGAAAATGGGCTGTGTCAGGAATTTGAGTATACAAACATATGGTACAGATATTTTTCAAATGAACAGAAGTAACTTGAGAAGTGCATTTGTAGTTCTAAATTTATAGTATGAGATTATTGCACATAACAGTAATAACATCATAAGATTTAGGGTTTAGTGCAATTTCATTTATAGTATTTCTCTTAAGCTTTGGTAAAAGATTACATGGTTGGACCTTTTTCCCTCGATTATATGATGGTTTTGATAATTGTTGTTTTTCATTTCTTTCTTAGAATTGATAAGGAGACAGAAGACAGAAGGCAAAAAGCCATTGAGGAGGTAATAAAACTTTCTATGCTACCAAGTATTGATTTGTTTTAGCTACATACCTACAAAAAAGGTCCACATCTATTACAGGATTTCAAAACTCAGAAGCCTGGTATATTTTACTGGTCTGTAAGAAAGTAATTTTGTGTCCTCATCCGTTGCGGTTGTAGTTGGAACCCACATTTTTCTTCCCATCTTTTTTCACACACCTGTAGGTCAAAACAGCAGATTTTTTTTCTTTCACGTTGCTTGGCTAGTGGGAATGTAGCTTTAAGATAACTCTTATAAACAGTAAATTTAAGGTTAAAAATAATGATTGAGTGTTTTGGGGTTTACAGTAATTGTTACTGTTAGGTATCTTAGTTTCTTTTACTGCATTTTTAAAAATATAGCACAGCCTTGGTGATTTTTTTTCTTTTTTCCACAGGCTGCTTAGTTGGAGGCAAGACTTTCTTCTGGTAGCTTGTAATTCTTTCTGTCCGTATTTCATTTTAGTTTTTACTATCCATTTGTCTATCAGAGAAGGAAAAGTAAAGTGTTTCAACTCTTCACTATAGGAATCTTCAATGTTATTTCAATATAAAAAAAAAAATAAAGCTGTGATAGCCAACTCTTCCTTAGTGTTATTGACCTTTTCATATTGTATCATGCCATTATCAGTTTCTGTCTCTATAAACAAGAAATATGTTTTATGAATCCATAAAGTTGCTATCCGGTTGACCTGCACGTAGCTAAAATACTGTGTTGTTTTAAATGTGCATTGAAAAGGGTATTTCTTCTTTGTGAGACATAAACTAATGGATTATGCAGCTGAGCAGCTTGAAACCATGTCTCTGATGAATAGTATGCCTGTAATAGTTGGGTGTTTCAAGCTGAGTTTTCATTTGCTTTTGAGTCTTGCTTTTATTGTGAGAAAAGGATTTGCCATGTATTTCTTGAAGCAGTGTAATGGTGTTCATCTCCTCAGCATCAGGGTGTTCTAGAGCTCAACTGTGACAGCAGGTATAGTTTCTGGTTTAAAGAAAAAGACTGAAGTGCCAGTACTCATAAATGTTTCACTGCTAACCAGTTTAGCCAAAGACACTAACAATATTGCCAAAAAGCCTTGGTCGTATTGTTACTGCAGCGTGTCTTTAGCACTTCTGTGAAATAGCTCAATTGTCAAAATACAACAATTTAACAAACTGAAAAATTAAAAAGAATTATGTTAAACTACTGTGCAATAAGTATGATAGACAGAATTCAAATTTTTAAATGAGTAATTAGTGTTAAATGAAACTTTTGTACAATTTTCACGCTGCAGACTTGAAAGATCTGAGGTGGTATGTGTTATAAAGAACATGGGGGGTCTTCTAGAAATCAAATTGTTTTTTCTTTAACTATCTGGGCCTGAAATAATGAAATATATTTTGGGTATAAGGGATAACTGTAGCTTTTGGGGAAGGAAGAGTTAAAATTCTTAATAATAATTAATAAAATTCTTAATAACTGTATGAGGTTCAATAAGGCCAAG
>NW_010541707.1:0-4007 GCF_000687285.1 Phaethon lepturus
TAGAGAAAGGGAATAACTACCCGGGCAGCGCTGGGAGGACCGTGCCAAGCAGTTGCCGCTGCGAAGATGCAAAGGGATGACCTGCAGCCCTGGCCCGTGCCAGCAAACCAGCAGGGAAGTCTCTGCCCCAACCCTCATTGCAGGCGTTCCCCCTCCCGAAGCGCTGCTTAGCAGTGCTATAATCACACCTTCGTTTGCTGCGTGAGCACGCAGCAGCTAGACGAACCTTGAGCTGGGAGCAGAAGGTTTTCCCCTGCGTAGTTTCAATACTCAGATGTGTGAACGTGTGTGAAATAGCAATTTATTTAGTTCTACCCTTACAGGAAATGTGGCAGAAAAGAAGAAATTGCTACCTGTTGATGCTGCAGACCAATACGGTCTCAATTTTTCCTAGCACTTTTCTGCCTTTATTCACCTGCTGTCTGGGACAGGACAGTCTTTTGGTTGTATGTGTTGTCCAGCCCTCTCAACGTAGAGTTTCTAAGTTTATAAATGATTTTATTTTATAACTTATTATAAAATAAATACATTATCCAGATTAATTAATTTGGAATCCAGATCCTTTCACGAGCCAGAGCATCGCTGAGCTGGGCTGATTTTATGTTGCTGATGAACGATGCAGATGGGCAAGTTGCTTCAGACGCTGTTATAATCTGCTGGCACTGAAGCAGCCTTGATATGGTTTAGGGCTGCCTAAAGCCTCCATGCTCAGTTTCCATCCACTTCTGCCCCAGGCAAGGACACAACACTTTTTAAAATGGACATGCAAGCATCTGCAGCTGCTTCATCTGAAGCAATAGCCACTCCTTTTTGTGTCACTGAAATGGCATAAAGATAATATAAAGAGGGATAGGAAAATACTCTCTAGTATTCTGCATTTTAAAGCTTCCACTAAAATTAATGAAAATGAGATCTAAAAGTTCCAGAAGCAAATCAGCGCTAGAGTGCTTAGAAACAACACCTTAAAATTAAAATATTCAAAGCACAGGAGAAAATAATTTTTTCCAAAGGGGTTTAATGAACCCTGACAGTTACTTGTATAATGTTTGTTACGTGGCATCACTAAGATTTTTCTACTGGTGAAGGTTAGATGAAAGTGTTTTGACAGCTTTCACTAGAGGGATGATATTTAATATAGAACAGTTTGCAAAACAGTATCAGGACTTGGGAATACCTTTTTGGTTAGTCACGGTGACCTCCAGCCCTCGGAAGTAAAAAAAAAAGGAAAAAAAACAACCAAAAAACAAAACACAAAAACCCCGTCCTAAATTCTGTAATTTCTGTTTTTAGCAACTCATCTCACAAAGGAAAAATGACCTGAGATTTTTAAATACCCCTTTAAGGCAAAATGGTGACCAAGCACTAAATTTCATAGCTTACACAAACTGAGGTCTTGAAACAGAAAAAGCCCAGAACAGACTCTGAGCAGGTTGGCAAAGCTCTGAAATTTGGGTAGGCTCAAGTCTGAAGTTTGCAACCCACCTAGTCTCATCCTTATGCCCGCACAGCAAAACAACGCGGAGCACAAGTAGCGTCACCCAAACTCCCTGCTACTGAGATTGGGGGTCTCCAAACTCATTTATTCTCCTCTCCTGGAGAGCTTCACCCTCAATTCCCAAGATAAAGAAACCCTAATGCTAATTGCATTGAAGGAAAGCAAAGCGAACGTAAGAAAAAGATACGGGAAAATAGCGCTCCTGTTCTCTGGTCAAAAACTGGCTCGGGTAAGGTTCTCCACTTACAAAGGTTAAAACTACGACATTCATGCTGCTTTCTGCCACGTCTGTGATTTGGCCTTCACACTCAGAGGCAGCTTCTGTGGGTTTCTCAGCCATCTGAGTATTATTTTCCCTCTAGGAAGCCTGTCGCTGTACAGCAAAAGAAAGACCTAGCAACACAGAAGCTTTAGACATACAGCTCCCATTAATCCAAGCGGGAACTGTTTGTCCACATTTTGTCACACAGGGAACACAGGGGTGCGTTTGTGTTTATGTGTGTTTTGAGGAATCCCATGGAACATAGTGGCAGTTTCAAAACTGTTCTCCTTTGGATTTTTTCAACCTAAACCATCTACTTCATAAAATTGCTTTATAACAAAGTCAACATTTTTCACCCGAGTATGCAGCTAAACCCTTAAAAGAATTTTAAATTTCCCCATGGAAAAAAAAAAAAATCGTATTTCCTGCAGAAAAATTGTGAAAGAGAATTCTTAGAATTCATTGTTAGCTGAAAGTACAAATTTCTGCCAACAAGAAATTTCTATGATAACCTGCAAGTGCTAGCTCCAGCCTTGCATACACTTGATTCCTGGTGTTTTCCAAAAGCCAGCTGACTTTCTGGTTTCCCCTGGAACAGGCGTTCTTCCACAGCGTGCACGGCGCTCGTGCATGAAACGTTTCCACCTCAGCTCGTACTACCGCGGACTTTCCGGGGACAGAAGCGTAGGAGGGAGCCGAGCTCCCCACCTGGTCCTGACTGCCTGGCAGTGCGCTGGCACCCCGCGCTGCGCAGCAGCTCCGTGTGCTTGCCCAAAATTTCACTTTCCACACACTCCAACAACATTAAAGATGACGAGACAGAAGAAAAACAAAGTAAGAGTAACAACAGCAATCGAACTTGTGAAGGATCAGAAGGCGATGGTTTCAAAAATATTAATAACTCCAGGCTTGTTTCATTATAGTTAAGCTGTATCTTACAGAAACTGGGAGAAGGGATTTGTTGGAAGAAGTAAAGCACTAAGAACATTTAGAAAAAAAATTAATTTGTCATTGGAAGCTACTCTTCAACTTCAAAGCATCTTCAGTCTCTTAAAAGGATTTACATCTGAGCTGAAGGGAATTTAGGTAATGGGCAGCTCTGAGAGATGTAGCCTCTAGCACAGTTTTCACATATCACACAGCTAAAGAAACAATTCCTATTGAGTTTCACGTGGTGATTTATCATCTCCGCAATATCCAGGCTTCTCACTGCCTCCTTAACATTCACTACACACTTTGTGAAACTATCTAGAAAATTATATAATTGACAAACAGTCCCCCCGGTCCTGCCTGGAAATCACACTATGCCTGTAGCCGCTTCCAAACCAAAACACAAATGAAGTAATTCCCAGTTTCCCGTGGAGTTACGTCAATGGTTTTGGTGCCCTTTTCCACGCACAGGAGCACAGACACGGAGTCTGTAGGAACCGGAGTAAATCACACAGAGAGTTTAGGACCAAGTCTGTGTTCCAAGGAAGGAAGGAAACAACTGAAAGTACTTTTTAAAAATAGAAAACCAGGCATTTTCCTAAATGGGATGCCCGAGTCAGAGCCCAGGCTTCTACCAGCTAAACTACATTTTAACAACAGCTAAACTACTCAGCCTAAGGCTAAGATATTAGAGAGGATCTCAGACCAAAGCCTGGAGTCAAAGTTATCCATACATTGGAGAAAACCTGTATCACGACGTGGCTCCCCAACCTCACATCCAGACTCCTCATCTTTGCTTGCATCACACAAATTTTCAGCCAGTGTTAAGCTGCTCAAAAGTAGATGGAGAATATTGTCCAAAGAGGGAAGGAGGGCCCCAGTTTCATTTTAGACTAGTGGCCAGATGCTGACCTGGTGTAAATTCAGGATGTCTTCACTACTTCAAAGTCCTTACTCCAGATTTACAATCCTGAATATAAAATTAGAATCAATGTGATTTGTGGCTAATCATTTCACCTCTGAGTGCTTTTGTGGAATGATGTCGTTCTTCTGCCTCACAGAGTTTACGTGTCAGATAAAAGGTGCTATAAAAACACATTTTAGAAGATTTACTGCTGTGATACATAATTTTCTGCCAACTCTTTCTTCTCAGCTGACAGAAGTTTCCTTTCGATCTAAGCAAAAGAGAACTGAGAGAACTCTCTTTCCTTGAAATGTTCACTATTTTAGTGAAAATCTGAAGATATGTGTATAATGTTAGTTTTATCCTAATCTTGAAGCCATTTATCATGGTCCCGTTCCAGTCACTGGGACATTCCT
>NW_010541707.1:4038-7965 GCF_000687285.1 Phaethon lepturus
CTCAAGGCGCTCTTTTCGCACCCATCAGCTGCTCTGCAGCAGTGCCTGTGTGCCTGCTCCCCATGGTAGAAGCTGAGCAATTCGGGGTGGTTTTATCTCCCATCCCTACTGTTGCCCACCTTTCACATGGGAAGATCCTAAGTTGGTTTGGCTTTCTTTAGTACCTCATGTGCCGAGGCACCAAGGTTTTAAATGCTTTACAAGCTCAAATGAAAGCTCATTATGCAATGCAAGGCGAGAATAAAATAAAAAGTACTCACATTTTTTCCTATTTTTTTTCACAACTACAGATTCCTTTTCATACAGTCTTCCCATCCTGACTAACTTCAGAGCTTTGCAATGGTTCTGGGGAGGGGCAGAAACATACTTTCCAGGGAATTTAAAATTTGATGAACTACTAATAACCAAACTGCAGCAGAAGTTATCAGCCCCTTGATTTCTCCTGAAGGAATACCAAAAGGGAGGCAGCTTTTTCCCAGCTACTGTTTTCACTAGGACCCATAAATTTTTTGTGAGGCACTCTGAAAAAAGTGAGCTTTAATGTTACTTAAATGCTTAAGTGTTTGAATATTGTGGATTAATTCTTGTGGTTTAATACCAGATTAAAAATAAATGTGCTCTTTGTGGTGTTCCTCGTGTGTGACAAAGACTGGTTTGAGTCTTTCTCGACTCTTTTGTTTCTTGTTGCTTGTAGATAGCACTTAGCAAAACACATTCCCAATGGCCCCATAGACTAAAATATCCTTTTGAAACGGAGGATTCCCTCCTCCTTTTTGCCCTGGGGCAAACCTAAGTGATAATGTGAAATACCTGCACAGAAACTGGCATCTTTGCTCTCACTAAACTGCGTATAGCACCTGGGGGCAAAACAGAGGTGTGTGCGTAATGCAGAGCACTTTGGCACGGATTTGAGGTTTCAGACGCTCATCATGTGATGATAGGTATTGATTCATGCAGAGGGAAAATTAACTCTCTCGACTCCAGGCTGACATCTCCCTGAGAACCGTGACACTGATCCTGGGTTTAGGAACAGAAGCAGATGGAGGGGATGGACAGAGAGCCTCCTGAGCTCGTCTCCTGGCCACCGGCTGCCTGGAAATTGGGAGGGGGGCCTCTTCTGCACGCCCTTGGAGACAGTCCTTAACTCTCAGCTGGGAGAGAGCCTAAAACACCGTTGAATTCGCATCTGGACCTTGTCCTACATTTAGGTGGGCTCGGCGCCGTGCCGGCGGTTAGAGACCGAGGGCTGCGAGCCTCTGGGAGGCATTGCTGTGGTGCGAAACGGCTGGTGTGAACGTGGCTATTCTGAGAAAAAAGCACGGCTGGCAGGTTTTCCCAGCCTGTGCCCTCCGCTAGAGGAGGAGAAGGGGAGACAGTTTGCGTGGGCTGGGAATTTCTGCCAGCTCTCCTCCCCCGTGACCGCAGAGGCTCCTGATGCAGGTTTGGTTTAGCTCTAAAAATATATATATAATATCTGCGTGGATTGAAAATTGAGAAAGGATAATAACCAGAGTCGTGGGCAAAATCTACACTCTAAACCAGTGCTTCTGCTCCAGTCCCCTTACTGCAACTCTGGAAGCACCTGATAGAGATAATCTTTGGGAGCTATGTAAGACTACTGCAACACAAGAAAGATTTCTGGTGGCTTTTAACCTCCTTTTATTTCAGCTGCCAAAGTGTGCCCCAATGGCTATAATGAAAATGGGACCATCAGTTAATTCAGAGATGGGTCTGCGTGTGTTACAGGGCATCCTTTTGCACAGAATCACTCCCTTTTCTGGGGACACTGATGTGCTAGGATTTCCAAGATCTTCCAGCAACCATCTGAACATGATCTGAATGAGAAAGACTATTTGAAGTAAGAATTAAATGTCTGTGAAAGATAAGATCTCAGTCCGAAGCTCACTGAAGCTAAGTCTGTTAACTTCAATGGGCCTTGAATCACCTCCTTCTGAAAAGAGCTCTGAAGGCAGGGATCCCATGAAAATACCAAATCCAACAGGAGGAGAAGGGGGATTTCAGAAGCAGTTGTCTTCCTTGAGACTTTTCTCCATTTTCCCCAGTGGCCTAATTCAGAGAGCCATTAAGAACATGCCATATCATGGCAAGTGAAAGACGGGCTTAATTTCACACACCAGTGAAGGGGTTGAGAGCACCATGAGAGAAATGTTGGCTGGAGTGGGAAGCTCAACCAGGCTGACATGGCAGAAAGGCAGAACTTGAAGCCAAATCTGACTTCAAATTGTTCCCTGCTTGCTTTCACACTCTTTGTTTCCTGCTTAACCTCAACTCCAGAGAGCAATTTGGAACAGAATTTCGCACTCCCTTAATTTCACCCAGAGGACTTAGGAAAGGTAGATGCCAGTCCCGGATGTCTATGCTTAAACTGGGGGGTGTGAACATTGCCCACAATGACATAGTGTTTTCTGTGAACAAAACACTAAGACACATCTCCTTTTCTTTTGCAACATAAGACCATTTCAAATGCTGCTTAGACTCTAGAGTCTTCATAACCCAAGTCAACTGGTCTTTTCTTTCTTTTCATTAAGAAGCGATAATTATGACAATATGTAGTATTGTGTCTTTGTGACTTTCATATCCAACTTCAGTGTTTCTAATGTAGCTTCGGATTCATTCTTTCCCCCCACCCACCCAAGAAGCAAAGATAATTTAGAAATCTTTAGGACTGTTTACATTTGGAATGTTCATGGGAAAACGGCTTTGAAATGAAAATCCATTTTAACAAGAATGTTATTGTTTAGTTCTGTTCTGCTAAACATGACTTAAATACACTCAGAGTTTATGTCTTTATTTATGGATTTGATTGGCAATTTAGGAAACCGCCATTGGTTATTTGAAGAGGGTGTTTATTTAGTGTTACAGTTTTGGGTCAGCTCCCCTCAAAGGAAACTTCAAACATATAGAATGGCAAACTTGACAAATCATGTCAACACTTGGAATTGGACACTGCTTTCCATTAACTCTTAGGTAAACTAAATATATCTGCTAGGGACATTTTTTGTTAAGTGGTTATCATCATTTGTGCTCTACCAAGTAATTTTGATTGCCATCCTTTCTGTCATTTTCAGTTTTTAAAAAACGTAAAATTAATTTAGAAAAGAGATGGAAGAAATGCACTAATTTGGAAGGGAGAAGATGCAAGGTCAGGTTTGAAAAGGTATTTGCACACATAAATCCAACGCAGTGAGAGCGAGGAGGGTAACTTTCTCCTGAATTTGAGTTCAGAGGGATTAAAGGACAGTTTCACCTAGTTTGTTGTAATCAGCCAGAATCTGGCGTACACACCATTTACATACTTCTGCAAAATCTGCTGGCTGACTCGATTTAGCTTTCAAAATCTGTCCTTAACCTATCTGCCTGGCCTCACCCTGCTGTTGCATCACCACTGACTCCTCCGCTTGTGCTGGAAAAGAAAATGATGGCTGGGTTTTGTAGTCAGAGTGTATTTTGTGCTCTGAGAATGCCCCTCAGTACCTCTCTGGGAACAGAGGGAGGAAAACACTTAATTTCTGAACGCGAGTTTCACACCTGTGGTGCAAAAAGGATGCTGAGCTGCTGAGTCCTGTGACAGACATTTTGCACACACCCTCGTGGGATACCCAAGACACCTGGGCAACCCAGAGTAAAGCAAGACTACTGAGGACTCCAGGAGCTTTCAGGGCTAAGAAGTAGCTCAAATGGAAGTATAATTTCATTATATACATATATATGCACACCCCTATACAGTCAATGAAGTCTAGCAAGTCATTCAACAAACCAAGTGCAAATGTTTGTCTTAGGCAAGCTGAATATCTCCCTACACTGCACTGAGAACATCTCTGGCGATCGTAGTAGAGCTTAAATCCCATCTGCAGGTACCCACACCAAATGCGTTTTCTAGATTTGGTTCCCAGTTACTACATCAGC
>NW_010541707.1:7996-22814 GCF_000687285.1 Phaethon lepturus
CTCTCAAACCTGATAGGAAGTATCTAAGTTTACTAAGTCAAAGGGAGTCACCCCATTAATATAAATGGTCTCTGAACCAAGTCTTAAGTGATTTGACAGAACACCACTGATCTTCAAAGCACACATGCTTGTTCAACTCAAAAGCTACAAACAAAGCATTATATTATACAATTTATTTGACAATCACAATTCCTCTTCCCCCACACTTAACCTTGGGAGAACTTCTGAGAGTTTTGGACATTTTGTCGGAGACCTTATTAATCCAAGTGTCCAACTTCTGGGACACACCATCTCAAAGTTAATCCCAGTTTATCTGGGAATCTCAGCTGGAGGTTTCCCAAGAGCCTCTCTGAGATCTCTGTGGTTTTCAAGCTCCATCTGACTCAAATGATCTTTCAAACTGCTTTTTACAGCATTTAGGTACTTTCCACGTCTGGCCCTGAAGCTGGAAGTGTGTGAAGCTCAGGCCCAGTAAAACATAAACTGAACTTTTATGAACCCCATAAACAAAGAATAAAATAAAACATAAAATCTCTGTTGGTTTGCAGATTGGCCTGGTTCTTTCATTTATTTATTTATTCATTCTTTACCCTTGCATTAAAACAATAAAAATAAAAATTAAAACAAAAACTTCCTGAGAAATACGGAAAACCAAACCACTGGTTTGGTTTTGAACCTGCCAATTAATTCTTAATATCCAGGACATACCATTGCAGACGTTATCAATACTGCTTAGTTAAGCCATATTCCTGTATTTTTCAAAAAGCCGGTTTTTCTCTGCCTTTGGCAGAGTTCCCGTAAATAATTAGAATTATAATGCAGACAAATTCTCTGTTGGAACTCAGTACCACGGAGAAAACAATGGATTTTTAGGTTCTCATAGTGGTCTCTAGACAACTGCAAGTATCTATCATATTTGTAAATGGCACGTACATACTATGACGAGCTGTGCATACGGCTTCCACTCCAGCTCAACCATTTATAAGTATAGATGAACAACTGTCCATATGCAAATGTTTTAAGCCTTTCTACAACAAGGTCTTTGAAAGTGCAGCAGATACTGTACTTTTTCCTCCTAACGTCTATCTCTGCCAATACAACTGTCATCTCCAGATCCTGAGGTTTCATACAGCTCTGTCAACACCCAGTGGTTCCAGAAGATACTCAGCCCCGAGTCTCCCAGCATCGCCAGCTGCTAAGAACCGACACACGGAGTCAAAGGTCCTGAATTTCCCGATGTACAGATTTGGTGTTGGCTTGGCCATTCTACTGTGACTTAAATGGGTTTTGGATCAGCGACCCCGGCAAATTTTTGTCCCTTTTTTCCTAATCTCTCTGTCCCTCACCTTACTGTTAACCTTCTAAACTCTGACCTTTACACATGCAGTTTCTTTTGGTATATAGTTTTCATTGATTCATGTTGTTTGGTTTTGCACAGAAACCCACTCTACCTCTCTAGGCTAACTCATTGCTCCTCCTGTCTATACAGAGTGGAGCATAAAACTGCAAGGCAATGGCTCTGCACTTCCCAAACTTTCTTCCCACGGACAGGCCCAAAAGAGCTCCCAAACCAAACAGCAGCTTGTCACTCGCTCTCAGTACAAGGACAAGCACATTCGCAACGGATTTGCAGGAAACAGGGAGCCTGGTGCCCTGGTAAACATCCCCAGCTGCCTGTTGAAGCTTAGCTGGGAGTCTCCAGCACTTTCTGATCATGAAATATAATTTAAAATATCTAGCGCTTTTCACAAGGATATAAAGATGCCTATTATGCAAATTTTAAAAAGTCCCAAAAGGAATTGCCCGAAGTACTTAGAGAAGCTGATGAAGCGTAATAGCCGTGGAGGTTTTTCCTTGCTCGCCAGTGGCTGGGGGAGGTCCCTCCTTCCAGCGCCGGAGGTTTCAGCGAGGAGCAGGATTGCACTGGAAATCACCTGCTCTGTCGCTGGGAACAGAGACTTGGTGAGCCCAAAAGGAGAAAGCAGTCCCGAGAGTGCTGCAGCACGCCTGTGCCGGCGGAGCTGCCTGTTGCTCAGTTTTGTAGCCAAGGCCTTAGGGATCCATCTGAAAACCTTCCTTGATATTTAAAGCAGCAGCAAACTAGCCCTGAAATGTTGGTACAACTAGCTCTAATAAATCAGAAGCATTTCTCATAGACAGGTTGTAAAGAGCAGGAACATTTTGCAAACAAACTAATCTTAGAGCATGCAAAGCGTCTTTCAGTATAAAAACTGGGGGGCACCAAACTCTGTCGCCACTAAATTACAGTTTGATTCAAATTGACATCTCCTAAAGAAAGATCACAACTGACCATAACAAATACATGACAGTAAAATAAATAATGCTATTTCTAGGAGGGAATTTATAGTCCTGAAGTCATTTAAGAGCAGAAAGGAGGTCAGGAAGAAGGATCACATTATAAAACGAAAGCTATTCTGACCTAATGAATAGCAAGGAGACATTTTGGCCACCTCCTAGGGAGCACTGATTATGGCCACTCAGCAACCTCTCTAGGTGGTGGTTAAAACATCTTGTTTCTATTCATTAGTTCAGCGGTGTATTCATTCCACAACAAACGAGTTTACCAACCCCTCCCTCCTCCCCTGCAGCATCCCTGGTTTGCAAATATGTCATCCACAAGCAAAAGAATCTGGAATTGTACATCAACACGCCTAAATCTTCATTTTTGCCTTCCCTCCCGCCCCGTGATACTCTGTATTTATACCGAACACCCGCTCTTCAGAAACTGCAGGGAAGCCACCGTGTCTCGGAGGAGCGAGGGGATGCTGGCGAAGGCGGGTCAGGGACCGGGACCGTTCCCCCAGTCGTGCGAGCGGAGAAGGAAGGCGGGTGAGGAGCAGAGGCACTCGGGGTGCTTCTGCTTCGCCCCGCTGTAACGCGCGGGTCGCGGGCACGGGCTGAAGCTGAATCGGGACCCGCTGCAGGACCCGCGCGTGCGCTCGGGGTGGCCGAGAGGCGTCGCAGCGCCGAGCCCTGCGCTCCTCGCAGCGCCATTTTCTGTGTCTGTTGGAGCCGTCACACGTGCGTAGCAGTGAATGTGGTACGCGCTTTCCTACTAAGATGTTGTCCCGTGATATAAAGGACATCCTGACCCGCTGGTCTGTCCCCTCCCGTCGCAGTCTCCGAACGCGTCCCACAGATTCGTCCCGCGCAGCCTAGCAGAGCCCTGGGGTAGGTGTTGCTCCTGCTCCCATCACTTCTCTTGAAAGTAAACCTGCCTGCCTTGATGGCTATAAATCTTCTCTTCATTTCCAACCCAGCAGTGTCCTGGCTAGTTCCTGCTCAGTAGCTCCTGCACCAACATTTGTCGTTTAGCTCGAATATGTTCCCTCCCCCTTTTATCTTCCCTGGTCAAACCGAAAGAGAACAAACTCATCTCCCTTTTGCATTCATATTGCTGAGACAAACACACCAAGCTCCTCTGTTCCCTCCTGCAAATAAAGGTTCTCGCATCCTGATCCAGTGTGAATTAACCTTCCTGTTGCTGTGGTACGCAGCACTCACAAGTGACGCGAAGAGGTGACAACCTCCACCTCTCCATCACGCGCACCCCGGGACCCAGGGCTCAGCCTCTGCTCCTCAGCTCGCTGCCACCAGCTACAGGGTTTCCCTGGGAAGAATGCAGACAGGCGCCAGGCAGCAGGGCACTCCTGAAAATGTCCCCAGCCCCTCAGTTGCTTCTTTAGAGATGTTAAACATGGCCTTTGAAAATCTGCCCTGCACTGAATTATCTCCAATTTCACAGAGATTCGGGGAACAGGATCGTTGCACCTTGTTCTGGTCAAACTGGCGTGTGCTGTGCCAGTAAAATAGCCGGTGGTGTAGATTTAGTGCAAACACAGGCAGATGTAGTTTCTGATACAAGGGAAGTATGTTTTAAACAGCATGTATAACACCTCAAGTTCATAGCTTAAGTGGATGCAAAGAACCAAGTATGTTATAAAGTCCACATGCCTAATATATATCACCATTTAAAAAGTACTTTTCCCTGACTGAAACCAGAAGATTTCTCTCAAGCCAACAGGAAGAAAAAAAACCCAGCCTTTGTGAGACCATTGCAACCATATTTCCAAAAGGTCAAGAGCCGTTTCTGTCTGCAGTACCACCTGCCTGTCATGATAAATAATTTTTGTTCTGATTTGTGAAGTTTGCTGCCATGGGAATGAGCCCATTTGCTCCTTAATGTATGTAAGATGTGCAGCGTGACACAGAATTTGCAACAAACAGACACGGTCCGATAGCTTATACATCTGCCCTCAATATTTCATTCCCTAGAGATGTCAGCTTTTCAAGTGCAAGGTTACCAACAGTATTGATCCCTGACCAATATGTTACCTTAAGGTCTAGGCACTAAAGAAACCTTAGCACTTAGACCGAGGACTTCTCTCCTGCAGTGAGACCACATCTGTCACTGAGAAAAATACAGTCAAGGCTCTTGCTTTTAAAATAGATGTTCCAAAAACATGCAAATATTGTAAAATCTTGGTATCTCGCACATCTGTACAGTCATGCAGATTCCTCATGTCAACATTGTTTGACTTAATGAGTAATACGTGCCAGAATGCTTTTGTAAAGAAAGCATTTCTAGGTGTGAGGCTATGGAGTCATGCGCGAGAGCAGCCAGGCTGCACAGTTATGCATTCGGCTGTGTGCACCCAGCAGCGGGCATCAGCGCAGCCCTGAAGAAGCTGCATCTTGTCTCCAACAAGATATTTCGGAGAGTCCATAGTGCCAGCTCGGACTTCTCCCCTGATGTTGGTCAGTGCTAAAATTGCCAGTAGAGACACCTCTAGGCCAGGGCTGAACGTCTGTGAAAATGTCAATATTAACGTGCAAAGTCATTGTGTGGAAAAGTTTTTAAAAAAACCACAAAAAACCCCCACTGAAAAATGCTGATTTCATACCATTAAAAAATATGCGCGCAACATTAAGAAATTATATAGTCACTCTTATGGCTGTATAGGTGTTTTGTGAGCGGGGTTTAAGATATATTACCACACTGCTACAAAGATGAAATAAGAAACGCCACTGCTGCTGTCTGCCTTACAGCACCTGTACCGCACAGGGAAATCTGGCTGTTGCCTTACTGGATGCCACAACGCCTAAAAATACCCCGGTATCAGAAATCTGTGAGACTCTCCCAAGATTATGCACAAAGGTCCATCTGCTCCCATCTTAAGCAATGTTACTTACCACGAGGATGTTGGAGAAGGAAGGTTTGGAAAAACCTAAGCAGAAATATCCCGAGTATTACATCTGCTTGTGTAACCTGGCAAAATTTTCCAAATGCAAATCCTCTTAACAACAGTCTCGGACTTTTTCTGAGGTTTGGGAACTGTCTGTATTTTCCACCGTTCCCTGAAGACGAGCAATGCATTCAAACAGGTGAAGCAATCCTAGCTGTCCTGAGCCACCAAAATACCCGGCTCCGCATGCTGTTCGCTTTTTGAACTATAGCTTTCCCTAAAGTGGGCTTACACAGGCAGTTGTGGTGGTGTCACACTTGCCCCCGATCTAGCAGTGGGCTACTTGCCTGCCGTACCCTGGTGCCCGACACTGGGGTCCTGTCGCACGGGCAGATGAGCACATGCTGGAGTGAGACGCTGCCGCAGATGCTGATGAAGCTTGCTAAACCGCTCCCGTTCACTGTTACCCTGATTCTCTCCATCCCAAAGACTTTCCTACCATTCTTTCTGAAAAATGGGAGCACGATTTTCACTGTGGTAGCACACTTGAGCCTGTGCATTAATAAGATTTGCATGATTTTATCAAACAAATAATATTTTTGACACATGTAGCAGTTTTCTGTTTGTGCCAACCGTTGTCCCAGCCAGACCCCGTAGTGCCCGTGCCTCCCTGCAGATAGCACGAGCCATCGCACGAGCCGTCCTGTTTGAATGCACCACCACTCGCCCACGTTCTCTTCTTCCTTTCCCTTTCCCTCCCCCAGACATTCTTTGACATGATTAGTGGCTAAATCAGATTCTTTAATTGAAAGAAATATAACTGAACTTTCTTCAACTGGGAATGTGCCAGAGGCCACATCATAAGCAATGTCAAAGAATATTGGAAATAATATAGACCTCTGACATTTGTGTTTAGCGATTCAGCATGCCCCAGGTGGTTTGTTTGGGATCGGAATTTGTCACTGCTGTGAGGAGATAGTCTTTGGTGGTTGGGGCTTAAGGATTGCTGCAAAGAGATATAATAAGATATGTTTAAACAAGTCACTGGAATGCTATGCTTTAATCTCCCACAATGTTTTGCACAGCCATGTCCAGGAGGATTTTTTTAGGAGAGACATCCGAGCACCGTCTTATTCTCTCTGAGATGACAGCAACTGAAAAAATACCCATTCTTTAGAACACTTTGCAGCTCAGGTAGGAAATATTCAAATGTAACCACCTCATTTAGTATTCGTGCCATTCCTTTGTCTTTCCACCCCATCTTCTAAATACCAGAACAACTGGTAGTTATTTGCTGAACATTCTTCCACAACTGTACAGAACCCAAATTATTTATGGGATCCCACAAGTGGGCCTTGTGTTACACTTTTCAGATAAGATTTGCATCTTCCAGTGTATTTGTCTTCTCAGAGAATCACTGGGCTGGAATGACTCTTCAGAGGTCACCTAATCCATCCCCGTGCCCTGAGGACTATCAAGTACAGTGCAGCCTTCTTACACCATCCCAACTCTGCAGTATCTATTTCAGACTGAACTGTTTGAAGTTTAGACCAACCTCGTTTCATTTTCACTTACGTTTACTTCTCTAACGTTTTCAAATTTCTCAGAAACGTCCGATTCACACTCTCCAGAGTTTGCAATAGCTCATGCCCATCACTCCTATGCACGTCCGCAGGGAGAACACCCCACTGCCCAGAGACCCTGTGTGGGCGAGCACCGCTGCGTGCACTCAACACCTGAGGAGTTCTGGGGCGCTGCAGATTTAAACCGTAGTGCTTGCTACACTTAGGACTACTGCAAAGCCAAGCACTTAATAAATTTAAAAATATTAAGTTCCTTCCATGTTGCACACATTTTGGACAGAAAACTATTTCCCAAGAGTCACGGTCTTGAGCGCAACAGTTCGCTATGCTTGTGCTTCTGTCTTTCGGGGCCTCTGCTGTCAGCTTCAAAAGAATTGTTGTTAATTGTTAAAACTGATTTCCAGCTATGTTTGATTTATTGCTCTATGTTGAATTGATTTATCGAGCGACTGCTCTCCCTTTGCATCTCAGGTGCTCGCTGACAGGCAGGGAGCTGCCCTGCCTGTGCACTCGCCGCTCCCCGGAGAAGCCGAGCTGCTCATGGGTACAAAGAGGCTTTTTCTGCAGAGCAGCAAGCGGCCGCCGGGTAGGGGAAACCTCTGACACCTCCTTATTCCCTCCAACAGGTCAAAGTTGCATCTTTCACAAACAATTCTTTGAAATGGAAACGTGAATGCTTATGGTGGAAGACACACAGATGCATACCCTCACCCAGCACACGCACACAAAGAACTCCAAAAAAATAGGGATTAAATATTTTGAAAGTTTTGCTAAAGTACTTGCAGTATTAACTTTTCTGGCTGCATATCGATTTGTAAAATGGGGCAACAGGTGAAGGCGTGTCCCAGGCACGAGGTTTACACCTCCCCTTACAAGAGGCAGGTCTCGCTGCCAGCGAGGCAGCGCTGTGTGCTTCCCGCATCCCTGCCTTAGCCACCTCCCTGTAAGTGCCCGGCATCCTGTCCCCAGCCGTACTGAACACGTGCCCGCTTGCAGCTTTGCTGGGAGGTCACCTCCCACAAGCACCCAGTTTTTGTCAATCCTTAGGATTGTTGCTGGATAAAGGTTTCACATTCTAATCATTTGGGGTTATAGCTTCTTACAGCTGGGATTGTTCTGCCTGGTGAATGCACTCTGGCCTAATTTGGCAGCAGCCACTTAAACTGCCCTAATATCATGATAGAAATCCTTGGAAAGTTGTATTTTGGGGAGTCTTTTATGACCACTTTGGTGACTTTCTATTTACGTTATCCACTCTTCTATAAATCTGTATTTTTCTCTTGTTTTATTTTTTTGCCCCACAGTCAAACCACTTGTGACTGAAGTACAAAATAGAGCTATTACTATTTTTCTTGCAGGCAACATCCCATAAAGTTTTAAAGACAGATTTAAACAGTTACAGATGTAAACACTGCAGATTACTCATGTAGTTGACACCCTTCACTTTCTACCAAACAAATATTTATTAAAGTACAAACGGGTCAAAAAAGAGCACATATTTTTTCTGTCCTGATCAGATGGAGAGAGGCTGGAGTAGAAATTTTCTGCTCTAGGAAAACTGCAGAGAGAATTTTCTTGCACAAGAACAGAGAGAGATTATGGGGAGAGGGTAGGAGAGCACGTTGCAAAGCCAACGCAGGATGGAGAGCAGACCCCAGAAAAGGGGGTCGCCCCTTTTTGCATCCGCTGCACTAATGGAATCATACGCGGAGGTGGCTTTGACACACAGCTGGTGTGAGCAGCAACGGCAAAGCCAGATGGGACCATTCTCATCAAGACCCTGGAAAAACTGGGGAGTTCACCATACTGGATAAGGCCATACTTGACATTAGGAGTGAGGAATGAAGAACTAAGTGCAACCTGCCCGGGCATGCTTACAGGTCAAAACCTTGGTAGGGGCGTGCTGGAGTCTGTACACTGGCGTTTGGGGGTCCCCAGGGTGGCAAGCTGGCACAGGCAGGAGCAGGGCCCTAGAAACGGATTGTGTCTGGCAGTGCCACAGAGCATCCCAGCCTCCCACTGTAGGCTTTAGACTCCCTTGTTGTCTTGTCTTATTACCCCCTAATTCTGGAAATATCTGAAGATGAACGTCTGCAATCGCAAGCAATAAATGCAAATAAAAGCATACAGCGGCCCTGAGCCCTGGCTGCTTTCGATTGCGCTCTCGCCCTTCTGAAGGATGACTACACATGCCGAGATGCCAGTCCCTTAAAACCACAATGTCCCCAGGACCCCAGACCTCGATCTCTGCCCTTGTCCGCTGTTATACTCCTCACGCAGCAAACGCGGCCTTATGGCGCGAGCCTCGCAGCGCCGAGCGCGGAGGACAGCTGGGTGACAAGGATAGCTGTGGACAGGGGCAGTGGCTGTGCCCAAGGGACGTCTCCATTTAAAAAATAAAAATCTACAGCTTATGCTTGAGATCACCACAGTGGCATCTGGTAACATGCAGAGCCATGTTGCCGTTAGTTGTTTTGTTGTGTGTGGGGTTTTTTAGCCCCCATACCTTGTTTCAATGATTAACAGATGTGGGTTGGACACAAAGGCATCCAGGTGGGGACAGCCGACAATGGCAGCATGTGCCAGTTCACAAAACAACAGCTGGGCTGGATCTTCTGCCAAAATTCAGACTATTTTCAAGAAAAAGAAAGCATTTTACAATTCTCCTTCAGCCCAGATTGAAATACCCCCAACACCATATAGAGCTGTTGAAATGCTTGTCCCGACTCTTCTGTTTAAATGGAAAATTGATCATGGACTTGGAAGCAGAAGTGACAGCGTGGCAGTGAAAACTGTCCCAGTGCAGGCCGGGGCTGACCACAATCAGGCAGGGGAAACGTCCCACAGCGTGGCCCCGACGCCACTGCCAGCCCCATTCTCCAGTCCCAGTACGGAGCCGGGCGCCTGCAAGGACCTCCTGTAAGCACCCAGGCCATGGCTTTTCTCCTCCAGTACGGCACCCATCGAAGTAGCTTTCGGCTGTGCTCGGCTACCTTCAGAGAAAAATCTGCAGGGAGTACTTACGGTGATACAAAAAGGTGTTCTATGCAAAAAGGTGGCTCCATCATGGATAAAGAGTCTTTACAGAAGCCTACGTGGGCAGCAAGTGGATTTATTCATCCCTTAAGGTGACCACAAAGCTGGAATTAGACTTGCAGCAAGCTCGTGAGAAACAAACTCAACTGTGATTATTTATCTTGGCACCCCTGTCAGGCAGCATTTGATTAGGAACACCTCAAAAAGGCGGCAAATCCCTGTCGTGACTCAGTCTGGGGTGGTGTTTCGGGAAGTAGCAGTCTGCACATCCCGTTCCGGCAACTCCAGCCTGGTTTCCCTTTCTTTTGCTCTTCATGTAACAAAAATGTCTGGGTTGGGAACATGTTCGTTTTGCACATATCCACGCTGTGACACACAGATCAGTAACACGGACTTAAGTGCAGGATAAAGCTGGTCAAAGTAAAGAAACTCTTGTGCTACCTCTAATAGTGGTTCTCTCGTAATTACTTATTTAACCAATTATTTAGGCATAAATGCTGCTGCAGATGCCTATAAAAACTGGATGCCAGAAAACCCTGCTGGACCGAATCGTGTCTGTTGAACAGTCAAATGCTCTACTGCGAAGAGGAAGAGTCAGACCTGGCCTTATCGTAAGTAGATACGTGAAAGGCACCAGTGATGCAGATTTAATTGTGTCCTGCCTCAGCTCTAGAGCAAATACAGCTTTTAAAAATAACCAGATAAAATCTAGCCTCAGCTTCACTCAAAAGCACCATTATCTGCAAGTTCTGAGCACTGAGAATACCAAAAATTTGTCTCTCTGCAGCTCTAAATAAGCAGCACAGAAGCACCTAGCATTTGTCTTCACTTCTGCCTTGGGAACGGAGGATTTTGTTTGCCACAAGGCTACATTTTGTTTCAAAATCACCCAACAAACAGGATTGGTGCTGTATGCTATCAAAATGGGATGCAAAAGCAAGATCTTCAAAGCACAACTTAAATAACTTCAGTCTTAAAAGAGGAGTGGAAACTAATTTAAGCACTTTGCTATGCATGAAGTGTTTAGTTCCTGAAATACAGCGCTTGCCATTAGCATGGCCTGTTAGAGGCCATAGCTCTCAGCCCTCCACGCATCCGTCGAAGGGCACGCTCTCCTCAGATTGCTGGTACTAACTTTTTGGAAAATGGCATTTGTTGCTCTGAGTCTGAACGCTTTGTGAAGCTATTGTAGCTGGAGGGGCAAGAGGAATTTTTTCCTTTGTTTGTAATGCTTCCACAATCCTAAATAAGCATTGTCTATAGCACTGTCTGTATTGCCATGCCTTGTTCCCACCCACTCACATGGCATAAGATCCTTCAGTTCAGAGTAGTATCTCCAGCAGCCACAAAACTTTTAAACTTCATGTACAATGACAGCCACAAATGACAGTGTAAATTCAAACTAATCTCGGTGAGTATATGCTCTAGACCTGCTTTCTACGCAGGCAGCAGATGGTCTTTTCTCAATTATAGCAATGGGGCCTGATCCTGCAAGGTGCTGAAAGACACAAAAGGCAGAGGGGGCTGAGGACTCTCAGAGCTCTCAGCATCGTCGTGCTGCTCAGTCCCATCTTGGCAGAAAGAAGACAGTAAGGGACAAATTTAATTTTGCCCTTAGGAGTTTTATCTCGCCTCCTCCACTCCCTGACCCCCTAAAAGGCATCTCACCGGGCTGGCTATTTCTCCAGATCTTGTTTTAATTATTTAAGTTGAGCTAGAAGAGTTTTTGTCATTCCTTTTTGTGGAACACTCTGTACTTGGGGGGCCTCAGCTGGATATCCTGGGTTATGCAACCAATCGTTAAAGCTATTGTTTTCAGAAAGAAATTGCATGAATCTCATTAAATGCACTCTGATCAGGGGAGGCGGGACATGTCTTTAAAACTGCATTTGGATCCAATCCTATTGTCCTAGATAGGGCTGCCTGCCCTCGTTTCTGATTTAGTCTTAAAGAAACTATTGTTTAGCTTTAATTAATTTCATATTGGGTTGTATTATCACATTGCAACTGGCATTCGCTTGGAGATGCCTTCAGATGGTTGAGAATTGCTTTAAACCAGAAGAGGGCAGCAATTTCCCTGACAAGACTAAAAATGCAGTACCATGGTTTATTTAAAACAGGTTTGACAAGGTATAAACAATCCAAAGGGCACTAGCCTTGCTGCAGTGCGAGCTAGAAATGGAAAAAGAAAAACATGCATGCAAGAAAAAGGTTTGTCATTCATTACCCAGCTATTCAAACCACAGGTGTATAAATACTTCAGGCTTTATTGGCCTCTTGACTTAGATAGTGTTGAGCATTTGTTATCAGTCTTGACACTTTATAGCCACCGCGACAGACTACAGCCTACATTCATAAAGGAAGAGAACCAGTATGTCACTTTTCTTTCTCTCCAACCCCCACGATTTATGTACATAAGCAGAATTGGTACTGGAAGTTCTTGTTCTTCAACACATCAAAGTGGACCAAAAACTAGCCTTCAGTCAGGAGCCATCCTACAAGCCAAACTAATTCCTGATGCAATTTTATTTCGTTTTTGCCTACTGTGAAACTCTTGCAGAAAGGCCTGATGATGACAAAAGATTCTGCCCTTCCTCCTAATCTCTCTGCCTCGGTAATACTCACCCTGTCCCTTCAGGGACACAAGCCATTAACTAGCACTACTCTGAACAGATTGTTTAATGGCTTAAAAGAGAAAAGCAGCAGAATATTCCCAGAATTTCCTTGTAAGCATATCGCTTTCCTGTGGCTAAGTAAGAAAAGGTAACCAGGTTACCCGCACTCGGGGTGACGGGTAGCGCGCAGCCGGTGACAGCAGGCCAGGGCTCACGAAGCGGCAGCCTGAACTGCCGAGGTGTTTTACAGCAAATCTCGGTGGCACCACGTTACCTCTTGCCTTTGGCTGTGCAGGGCCGGGACTGACAGCGGGGGGGGCCCAGCCAGGCTTTCCATCCCCACATTCCCTCCCAAAGGCACTGCAGGAAGGAGGAGATCCCTCAGCTCCTTCCAAGGACATCTCACTTTTATGAGATGCCTGAAATAAAAGAGATCACTGTTAGGTGTGTGATGGTCACAACACACTGTACAGTTGTAACAGCTATGAGGTGTGTGAAAATGTTTTGGTTTTTTTCCCACATAATTGGTTTTCCTGATTTTCTTTTGTTTCATTTCTTTATGCCTAATTTGCCCCTGCAAGGAGCTGTTCAAGGGCTCCCTTCTCTGCAAAGACCAGACAGCAAGTCCTCCTTTATCCAAGAAAAAAACGAAACCAAGCCCGGGGATACTTGGACTAATGCAGACACATGCTGGAGTTGTTTCTGGAGAAAAGAGGGGTTTGGGGAATCCTGGCAGCTCTTCCTCGCCATACATTTTGCCTTCCAAAAAGCCAATGAAAGGCAACTGCCAGAGCTAAACAGGCTGAGTGCTGCTAACCCAACGTTTCCAGAGAGGCCAGGAAATCTTGAGGGTATTTTACTGAAACGCGAGGCAGTCACAGTTCTGCGTACAGGTAGCGAGTGGCTTGTTCACCGCTCTGCCTATCACTGCTTAAACAGAGAAGCAGATGCTTCTCTGGTGTAAACTGCTGATAAAATCAATCCCCTGATGCCAGTGACAATTTTTAATACATTTTTGTTAAAATACTTTAAAGGTTTGGACACTGATTTTCCTTGTGCAAACACGGAAGCCAAAAAGGGGTGATAAACCCAAATAGGTCCAGGAAAAAATCAAAATACCTAGGTATTATGGAAAGAGGTTAATACATCCTAAACAGGAATTCTCTATCCCTTCTACAGAATGACCCATCCAACCATTTTTAATGCATTTATATCTTCTTTTGTGGGGTTTAGCAAATAGTTTGAGAAACTATCTTGGTATATAATGCATCTCGATTCTAGCTCTTTAGTCATTTGCAACATACTCTAGACATGCCGATTTCTCATTAGAAAGTGAACTTTTACACAAGAATCCATAAAAATTAAAATCTGGAAGAATTTTGAGTATAGAATCTGAAATGTATGTTTTTCTAATGTTTATAAACACTCGTCTAATTAATTGAAAATTCTTGTAACCTGCAAATTGTGGAATTACAAACCCATACAAACTGGCATTGCTATTCACAAGACTATTCACCATTATTTCTATTTTTTAAATGCCACCTCTAATCATCTTTCTCCCGTCATAACATTGCCCTGTCATCACTTTCCTTCCCTTCCTCCAGGCAAATGTTGATGTAGGAAATACAGGAAAAATTTCATGCTGAAAAACAGCTGGGCAATTTTCAAGGGGTTTTTTAATAGCATCTTTTACCTCCTGATCGTTTGTTCTACCTTTGACCTTTGTGATAACCTTTTCTGTATTTTTACTTCAGAAGAGTATTTAAAAAATTGAGGTTTAGAAGAAAAAAATTCTTAAGGGTATACATCACAGGTTACATTGCAACTGAGGTTCTTTCCTTGCAAATTTCTAATAAAAATGGGTGACCAAATTTCCCCCTTTTTTTTTCCTGCTTTTCAATCAACCCTGAGAACAGCTGAAACGTTGCACGTTTTTTAACATCACATTAAGATTCAGCATTTGATATTACAAAGGGGTGGGAAAAAAAAAAAAGGCAACATAATTACTTCCTTCACATTTTTTTTTATCATCTCAAGGTAACTTTCAGCTAGATGCCTAACATCAGCGCCGGCTTCCAGGATCACTGGAATTTGCTGGCCGATCTGTGAAAGTCTTCAAAGACAAGCAAGGTAACATTTCACCTCGGGATTACACCTCGGGAACAACAGGGACAGAGCCGCCTCTAGGTGGGCCAGTCGGTTCAAAGACTCGCTTCTAAAGTTTGCTTATTTGGAGCTTTTACGATCTCTGTAACAATAACCCAGGTAGCAGAAGAATGACGTTTATCAGCTGAAATCCGCTGCCAGGCAGCAGTAAAGAGGGCAGAAGAGAGGGGGAAGAGCTTTGGCGGGGTGGCTCCCCCGGCCCCGCGCCTGC
>NW_010541708.1:0-2710 GCF_000687285.1 Phaethon lepturus
GCACCTGCGAGGCACTAATGGGCTCCGTTAGGCACCTGTAACGGGGTGCCAGCGGTAACCCGCTGCTGGGTCTGCTTTTGCCGCCTAATGAGGTCCGTCGTGCTCTCGGCGTCGAAGAAAATACCTGAAACTGTCCAAAGTTAGAATTTGCCGTTTCTGGGGAGAGCCCGGCGGCACAGAGCCCGGCTGGACCTGGTCGCGCCGCTGCCCGGCTGCAGCCATTCCCTTCCGTCCCCTCTAAAGGTGCCGTGGCTTGACTGTCTCCCCGTGCGTCACGGCCCCTCGCCTTTCCCCCCAGAGGACCAGCTATCGAGCAGGATTGCGTTTTAATTTGGCGGCTCGCTGCCGGGGTGAGACGCGCGCAACGCTGGAGCAGACGGCTGAAGTCACGGGGGATTAAGTCATTAACCTCGGCGGCCAGCAGCGGAGATGCTCCCTGGGGACCGCAGGCTCATATTTTCCTCCTCGTTTTCAGACAACACAAAAATAAAAATAGGGGCCGGGAAGGGCAGGGTAGGTGCTGGAGGCAGACGGAAACGTCTCCTGAGATGCCAACTTCTGGAAGAGGTGAGGTGCGTTCATGGCCGGAACACAGCTCAACGCGCTGCTTGAATTTTTATGGGGTTTCGTTGCGGTTTTTTCCCCCCAAAAAACCTTCCTCTCTCATTTCTGAGACTGGGATGAGCCTGCAAAATATCCCCCCTCCTGTAGCACATCGCAGGAGGCAGCAAGCCCCTGGAGTGATGCACCGGCATGAAGCGGGATGCTTGGGAATGCGTGATGCCTCCTTGGGCATCTTCCCGCCTCAGTGAGGGCTCCCAGCGGAGGGTGAGCTCTGAAAAGCCACCGGTAAAAGCTCGAATGACGCTTTACCTTTAGTTACCTGTGCGCTTGTAAGGGAAGAAAATTGCTTCGAATTTTTCATCCTGATTTTAATTATGTTTTCTTCAATCCGTAGCTTGGCTGCTTGTCTGGTCTCTTTTATACCGTTAAAATTAGCCTTAATTTAATACTCAGCCCTTTAAGGCACGTGATTTCCCCGGGGAGCCGAGTCAGCGCTTAATTCTGGAGGCAGTGCGCGACCTCCTTTATGTTTTACTTGAAATTCTTTTCGCCACGTAAGCGGTGGCTGCGTCCGTCCCCGCTGGTTCCCGGGAAGCACCCGGCTCGTGGTGCCCCGCATCGGGTCCTTCCTCGCGGGTCAGGCCCTTCTCCCACCCCTGCGCGTTAAACATCCTCCCTGATGCGGTGTCCCACCAGCCCCGGGGCTGCTCGCCTTTCTCTTCCAAGCCCTATTTACGGGCCCGGGCTGATGTTGTGTTGTCAGGGGACGGTTTTATGGCTCTCCTCGCCGGCGCACGTCGCGCACTGCGGACGCAGCGCTGATGGCGGGGAAGATGCTGCCGTAGTCCCAGAGGCGCGCGAGGGAGAGCGATGAGTTGGATCAACCGGATGGCTGTTTTACGTGCAGTAAAAATGAGAAACTCGAGGGGAGAGGGAGAGAAAAGCCTTTGGGAAGGCAGAAAGCTTGTTCCTGGCTGGTACCTGGGCAAGAGCAGGGCATGCCTCCGGTCACCGGTGCGTTAGCAGCCCGTGCGTGGGGCTCCGGCACGCGTGTCGGGTGCTGCCGGGTGAAGCCGAAGAGAAACCTGGGCTTTTTGCTCCCAGTTATCACCTTCATCAGGAGCTTCCCAGCCCGGGGGTCTCGGTGCCGTACCCCCTTTCCCAGGTCCTGCTCTCTTTCTGCCAGGATCACGCCGGGACTTAAAATGTAATTTTTCATCCGGTCCTCTCGTGGCAGAGTTCGAATGAGGAAGAAAAGCCCCGTTTCTCCAGCTTGACAGAATGTTTTAATTAGGCAACTGTGCTTCTACGGACCCGGTGCCACGGGCGTGTGCGCTGACTGCTGAAGCTCTTCCCCCGGTTAAAAAAAAAAATAATAATCCCACAAACCTCTGAAGGAGCCGCTTCTGGTAGATGAGGGACCGGGAAAAATTTTGCAGCTAAATAATGAATCTCTTGAAATGCAAAGGCGCTTTTTTTTTTTTTCTCCTTTGATTGTGCCATTTGTTCTAGTTTCTATAATAAGTTTGTTTGGGCTTGCAGATTTCCAACTGGAAGCTGCTTCTCTTGGAGCAGAGCTCGTGCAGCACAGGGCGGGGGACTGCAGAAGACGCGGGCTTGTACGTGCGCTTCACTGCCAGGAAAGGAACGGTTTTGCCCCAAAAATGTGTTGGTTTTTTTTTTTTCCCCTGCCCAGGTGGGAGCGATGTGCTGCGACAGAAGCTGGACACTGTTGGTTATTTGCTGTGGTGGGACGTGGGCTGGCGAGAGCCCTGGCGTGGCTCCTTTATTTTAAATAAGGAGTGTTGTAGGAACAACTAGTTTCCAGGTTTTAACTGGAATGCTGCTCATTGCCGGCCGGGTGTTTATGGGATGATGCAGCTCTCTTGAAAATCGCTGGGACCTCCGTGTTTGCAGCGGGGGGCATTGGCCGCTTGGGAAGGCACCTCTTGGGAATAAAACCGAGGAGCAAAGCGGAAAGGCATTAAAGCACCTCGCTGCCGTCCAGGGATGTTATTTTTCAACAAAACCCTTTTTGTTCAGGAGACAAACGGTCTCAGGCTGAGAGCCCGGCTGGCTGTATTTGCGGAGCCCGCGGTCACGTCGCCGCAGAAACTTCAGGCGGCGAAGGCTGAAGGAACTCGCG
>NW_010541709.1:0-1224 GCF_000687285.1 Phaethon lepturus
ATTTCTCAGGTTGTAGAGTGGCCCAGGTGCAGGCAAGGTGGGGGGCAGGGGGGATGCACCACCACAGGGAATCATCCCAGGATACTGAAAGACCTTGCCGATGTTGTTGCAGGACCTCTCCATTATTTTTCAATGGTCTTGGGAGTCTGGAGAGGTTGCAGTGGACTGGAAGCTGGGAAATGGTGTCCCAATTGGACCTCTCCATTATTTTTCAATGGTCTTGGGAGTCTGGAGAGGTTGCAGTCGACTGGAAGCTGGCAAATGTTGTCCCAATTTTCAAGAAGGGTAAGAAGGAAGACCCTGGTAATTACAGGACTGTCAGTCTCGCTCCAGCGCAAGGTAAAATTATGGAGAAGGTTATTCTTATATAGAGAGCAACCTGGTCTAGTGGATCGTGTCCCTGCCCATGGCAGGGGAATTGGAACTAGATGATCTTTAAGGTCCTCTCCAACCCAAACCATTCTATGATTCTATGAGTTGTAGGAAATTACAGAGTTCAAATCCTGGAGCAAGCTATTGAGGTATTTAGAGCTCCATAGATGCTTATACAACTCTTCCATAAAGTGTAACAAATGTCCTCATGGACCATCCAGACACACTTATTAACAGACCCGACCATCATGAGAGACAATGCAGTCATTGGTCATAGCCAGCATGAGTTCATGAGGGGAAAGTCCTGCTTTAACCAATTTAATTTCCTTTTATGACAAGGTCACCAATCTAGTTGACCAAGGGAAACCAGTAGATGTGGGAGTTTTGGATTTTAGCAAAGCTTTTGATACTGTCTCTCATAGTATCCTTCTGGACAAAATATCCAGAATATAGCTAGACAAGTCCATCATGCGTTGGGTGAGCAGTTGGCTGACAGGTCAGGCTCAAAGGGTTATAGTAAATGGGATTACATCAGGCTAGCGGTCAATAACCAGTGGGGTTCCACAGGGCTCAATTTTAGTGTCAGTGCTCTTTAATGTTTTTATAAATGATCTGGACACAGGAATCAAATGTACACTAAGTTTGCCAATCATACTGAATTAGGAGGAGCTGCGGATTCCCTTGAGGGGAGAGAGGCCTTACAGAGAGACCTGGATAGACTAGAGAACTGGGCAACGACCAACCGTACGAAATTTAACAAAAGCAAGTACCAGATTCTCCACCTGGGACAGGGTAATCATGGTTATACGTAGAAGTTGGGGGAGAGGCTGGAGAGCAGCCCCACGGCAAGAG
>NW_010541710.1:0-392 GCF_000687285.1 Phaethon lepturus
TCAAAGAGAAGGATTCGTAAATTGATGGCTTGTGGGCCAATCCCTGAGTAGGTTTTGTTCTCCTCCCGCCTACTGTCCTTCTGGGCTGGTTCCCGCCCCGCGTTGTGATCGGCAGTACTACTGCCCAATGGAAGAGACAAATAAAAATAAAGGGACAGCTCAGCTATCCATTCGGAAACGGAAGAAGGAGGGCTCAATTTCCTCTGTCACCGAAGCACTGAAGTACCACCCCTCACAGTTGATTGACAACCTCGCTGGCAAATAGTCTGTTGGGAAAGGGAAAGCTAAGTCTCAGGGGGTAAAGGTAAGAGGAGGCAACTCGTCGCGCCCTATATTTCCCCCATCGCGGCCCTGTCCTGACGGCTCACAAGAAGGAAAAAAATACCTTGAGA
>NW_010541711.1:0-9800 GCF_000687285.1 Phaethon lepturus
GTGCACAGCAGGGTCAGCCGCTGCAGGCGAGGGCTTACGGGGCGCTGGCTTGTGCCACAGCCCCAGCACCGCGTTTCCAGGAATTATGCGGCACAGGGGCCCAGGCACCAGCTCTGCAGGGGACTCCTTAGTCACACGTGCCACTAAAATCCTTTGCCAAGACAAGAAGCCAACAGTTTTCTTAACAAAGCAGCTTCTGCCCACCAAAGCTGCATGACTCTCCTCCAAACAGCATTGCCCGCATCGAGGTGCGGACGAGAATTTCATCAGCGGTGACTCCTTCCGTCGCTCCTCCCTACCAAACCCCCAGCTTTGGGGAGGCAGCCTGAAACACTTTTTCAAACCAGGGCACTGCCCGGTAGCACAGTTGTAGCTAAAAACGCTTTTTTCCCCTCTTAAGGCAGCGTTGGAGGGATGTCCAGCACCCGCTTCCGATTCTCCAGGGGCCCCCGTTGAAGGAGCAGCAGCACAACTGGCCCTTTGCAGCTCGTCGTGCTATTAGCCACAAATATTGCAAGATAAAAAAAGAGCACAAGTGTCCTTTTAGGCCACAAAAGGTAAAGCAATATGAAGGAAAAGACTAAGCTTTGTGGCATTCAGGAGCTCACGGTAGAAGCTGATGAAGCCATAAGCTGCTTTCAACATCAGTTTTAATGATGACAGATGGAGGCAAGGGAAAAAAACAACCCACCCAGTTCTTTGCTTTAGCCTGCAGTGGATTTGAAGTCACATTGCTGTATTTTAAGTGAAGCTTTTAATGCTGACCCCATTGTCGGCCACCTGCTCTTCATCCCCACGCTTTCTGCTGAAGCTATTACCATCCTTCAAACCTGCCCTCTCAGGTGCTCCACGGGGGAAGCGTCCAGCACAAACAAGGACCTTCATTCGGAAGTGAGCTGCAGCTCTCTGCAGTGCAGACGGTACGATGGAAACACACCGCTTTGACACGCGGATGGCTGCAGCCCTGCTATTCCCAAGCCATGGGGGTGATTACAGACCCACGTCCCCATCAGCCTGGAAGCGGCCCAGACTGGGACAAACTGGGCTTCCCCAGCTCTGGCCACCCCTGCCAGGGACCACCTTCGCCAGGTACAGGTAGACAGATACCGCACAGCTCTGTCAGCCGGGCCAGAAGGGTGTTCTTCCTCCAGCGGGTCCAGTTCCTGTGGCTTTACAGGAAAGCAGGGTGTGATTTTTCATCAGAGCTGTCATTTAAAGTTATCCCGGAAGCAAAGAACCCAAGAGAGGAAAACCAGCGATTGCCAGCTCAGGTCTCTTTTCAAGCCACGGCTCAGAGCTGCGTGTGATGCCGAGCCCTTCACCAGCGTTCTACCACCCGACAAGCCGACTTGGACCAACGGTTGATATTTTAAGTACTTTATTCTCTCAGCCCGCCCTAGTCTGTTACGGTTGCGGGCTGATGTGGTACAGATCCCGTTTAGAAACGCACATCTCGCAGCCTTCTCCTTCCCAGCCCCAGGGCTCCTCATAACACGCAGCACCCGCAGGACTCGGTGGGGCGTAAAGCAGGGGGTCGCGCTTCCACCTCTACGGGGTTACAGGCACATCTAACCCCTCAAAGCGCACGCGGCGGCTCTCGCCCCCCGATACCGCTGCGCCACAGAGCACGACAACGCCCACAACACATTCGGTTTCCTGAGTATCGGGAAGTTTGGGATCACGAGCTGATTTAGGGGCATTTGCAGGAAGCGCAACTGTAGAGCCACAGATTGCTGTAATGGTTTTGCTCTACTGAGTGACCTCAGAAAAGAGCATCACGCCCCATCAACAGTCTCCATCTGCTTCTTCTGAACAGGGCTGGCTAGTTAAACTTTCACATAGAGCAGCTACTTGTTTACCACGTTGCACGGCCGTCGTATTGCTAAACTGATTATTTACCACTTAGGCTTGGCGCAATGGGTCTTGCGCCAAAAAGCCGTTTGGGTCGATCACGTTGCTGCCCTGTCGCAGGCAGCCAGCCTTCCCCGCTGACTCACCGGCACGCGATCTCCTCCCACCGCGCAGCCCTCCCAGGCACCTCACCAGCTTCCTCTGGGAGCTCAAACCTCCCAGGTGAGATGCAGGAGATTTGGTAACGGCCATTTCTGATTTAGCATTTCATCATCTTCCCATTCAAGGTATTCAGCTTTGAGGGAAGCCAGCAAAATCAGATTTATTTTTTTTTTTTAAATGAGAAAGAGTTCAAAGTTTATCCTTTCAGTTCTCGAAAGTTTTAACAGCAGGTTTTTATGAAACGCAGTTTTAAAAAAAAAAATCAAGTTAAAATTCCACATAAAGCACCTCCATTTCAGTATTTTTTTGACACAGATACAACAGCATGCAAGACCAGCTCGCACACAGCAAGCCAAGCTGTGCGAAGCATGGATTTCTGCTAAAGAGCTGAGAGCTTCCGGGACGTGTGGTTGTTCCCAGGCTGCACGCCCAGCTTCAGGAGCACTAGTTTCACCAAGAAGTAGTGTGTGAGGAAGACGAGCTACAGCAATCACCAGAGTGCTGCTGCAGCAAGCAGCAAGCCTTACCCTGACATCACAGAGCTACTGCAAGGTTCAATAGTTGGGTCTTGCGTGACACCAAAAATTAGCAGCAAAGCAGTTTTAGGACTGGCACTATTATGCCACAGGACCACGAATTCTGCTTTAGGTGGGCAAAGTGTAGAGCTCAGCTACAGGAAGCTATAATGCTGGCTGAGGAAGCTCCTCTTCCTTCAAGGATTAATTATATTTCCTGCCTTTCCTGGCAGGAGGTGCTTCTGCTACTGGAGAAGTGACTGAAGTCAAAGCCACAGCAGCAGGAGCAGTTTCAGAACAGCCTCCCAGGATCATTAGCATGGTTCCTCACAGCCAGGCTCTTTTCTGGACCCATTTCACGATGGTAATACACAGTCTCGGAAGGAGCAGCAGCAGTAAATCGCTGCTGTCGTGAAACCTGGTAACAGCTTTGCCATCCAGTATTTCTGGGATCACTCAAGACAGCCAAATTCTGAATTACCCTCAGCTCTCAGAAGTTCTCCCCTATTTTGAAACACCAACTCCTCTAGAACTAAAGCAGCAGCTAAATTCAAATTTCTATGCAATAAAGCAACCTAGATTAAGTAAAGGAGGTGAACATGATATCTACATAGAACAAGCAACTTCCCCTTCAACTGTCTTCAAGAGGCTTCCCACAGCACAACACAGGAGTTCAGCGAGGTGGGACCTCAGGCTGTAATGAACTGTTTCCTATTTTACTTTACCACGATGCATTATGCTTCCAACACACAGAATCAAAGCTGCAGCTGAGAAAAAAAAAAAATTTAACCACACACACATCCCCCAACAGCAGGCTGCCCTTTAGCAGAAACAAGGTCTGAGTACAATCCAGATGTTTCAACTGCAGTGGTATTAGCTTCATTTGACTGTATTTAAATAAAATAAGGCATTTAAAAAAAAAAAAAAAAACAAACAGGCACTAAAATATCCTCCCTGCTTACACCACGTACCAGCCGAGTCCCATGTAGATGGCACACGACCACCTCTCCCCACCCCTCCCCTGGGCAGACTGTTGGGCAGTCTGTGGGTGTCACAGAACACGAGAAGCCATTTCCATGATGCAGCATAACGAATATTCAGAAGAGTCAGCTCCCAGCCAGCAACCAGGTTTCTCGGTTCAAGCCTGCAGCCCCAAGTTCCATGGTGTTCCCAGTAAGACAACAGACAAGGAGAGAGCCGGTACTTGAGAACCACAAGCAAGGAACAGACACGTCCCCCTCCCGCTGCAGCCTCCCCCCACGATGGGCTCTCTTTGCTTGTTCAGTTCAGCCCTTAGAGTTTCTTCAGCCGACTGTACAGTTCCCTTTTGCTCTTCTCGCCAGCCCAGGTTCGGCTTTTGGTGCGGAACCTTTTCAAGTCTTCTTTAAAGTCTTCGTGGTGCATGGGGCGATAGCTCTGGGGCTCGCAGAAACTCTGGGGAAAGAGAAGCTGGTTTCACTTCAATGGGTCACAGGAGCGATGATCTCCGAGTCTCACCGACAGAGGCTGGTAGCAACCATTCGAACAACTACCACCAGAATAAACAGAAACAGACCCCCCCACTCTGTGCAGGAGCTTCATACCAGGCGCACATGAACAAAGCCAAGCGATATTTGAATCAAAGCCAAGGGATACTCAGATTACAGCTACTTCAGAAGTGATAGCTCTTAAACGCAGGACCTTCAGCCCTGCGTACAGAGCTCTCAGGCCAAATCTTCTGGCAGACATCAATACACAAACTAAGTTTATCTCGTATTCACCTTGAAATAGCACAGATTTGAGAATACTTGTATCTGGGGACCGGCCAGCTCCTGGTCACACATGGAGCATTTAAAGGCTGCCATCGGCTGTTTCATGCTGCCACCTTGAGGCCCTCGGTCCTCCTACCTCGGGAGAGGATACCCACAGGGCCCAAAACAAAACCCAAGTGTCCACTGCCACAGGGAGCCAGCAGATTGCAGGGAGAGCCAAAAAACAGGACAGCACTCGGTGCCATGAACACCAGCATCCCCAATGCTGGAAGACCCAACATCCCACTGGGAAACCACATACGACCCCACCCAGCCAGTCACAGAAAGGTGAAATCTCTCACAACTCTCTGAAAACGCACCAAGTCACAGAACAGGAAGGTAATCTACGAGATACTCTGAAGTGTGAGGGTCTGAGAGGGACTAAAGTGACAGTCAGGCCACAGTCTAGTTTGTGTCAGAACAGCAGGAAGAGCTAGCTGGAGAAAGAGTATGGCCACTGAAATGCTGAAGCAGCAGAAGCCAAGTGATACCTAAAACACCATCCTCATGTTGCTGGTAAGAGAGCTGCTGGGCATTTTCTAGATTCCTTTTCTGAATTAGAGGCTGAAAAGTCAAAGCTGGATTTTTCCAGTGTTGCTATTTTAGTACAGTATGATGTGTCAGGTTTTCATTTGTTATATGGCAATTACTGTCAAGCCTCTCCTCTCTCCTAGTCCTTGCAGGCTGAGCAGCCTTCAGTTCTTTTTCTCCAAAAGACATTTTGAACTCCTAGTTATTATAAGGGGGCAGAAACCAGTTTTATGTTTTACTCTTGAGACAAGTGGAAAAACCTTTCAGCTATGGCAGCAAGACAGCCCTGAAGTATGGCATAGGCTTAGAGAAGTGAAGGCAACCTCACTGCCAAATTTTAACTGCTCTCAGTACAGGAGAGCACTGCAAAACAGGACAGGAAAAGCTACCCCAGCAAAAAACACTCTACTCCGAAGAGAAGTCTGACTGAGTACGTCGGTGTTATTGATCTGTCATTTCTTCTGAGTGTGAAAGCACCAAATTTAAGAGAACATTACTTACACGGCATCTTAAGAAGAAGTCCTTGTAACCCCCCTTCAGGACATACAGTTCTGGGTAATGGAGGTTGGGGTATTCATTACCCAGCCTGTCCCGCTCTCTCACAAACCGGCACCTGTAGCAGGAAAAGATCCTCCATTAAATCTCTGTAACACATTACAGAGCGCTCACCCGAAACTTCCCATTCCTTGTGTTACAGAAGCAAGCCAGTGCCTATCCAGAACAGGCGGAGAAGCCACAGTGGCTGCAAAGCTGTGGCTAACTGGTTTTCCCTTCCCATCTCTAAGCATTCAGCACGCCAGCCCAACTTCAACGGGGCCATTCGCACCATGGGTTGAGTCATAGCCCTGCCAGAGGCGACAACCAACATCTGCTCGGGATAAACTGCGTATTAAGTAGCATGCCAGCACAGTAACCGGTGCCATCCTGGAAGCTTTGCTCTCAACTAGCACAGCAGAAAGTTCTTATCTAGGGGGGTGTAGGATAACTCACATTCGAGGACCCCGCTCTGAGGAGAACTCGCAGTGGAACACTATTATCACTCGTTTGTTCCCCGATGGCTGGATTGGCTTCTTAAGCAAATAGTCTTCCACATCCTCTTCCATATGTAGGTTTACAGCACCCTGTAAAGGCAGGGTCATGCCCGAGCACACGCAGTGAGTGGAGGAGAACAGTAACAAACCTCTATCCCACCTCCTTGCAAGCTCCCTCCTCATCTAGAGTTTCCTATAGGAGTTCTGGCAACCTTCTCTAGCTGTTGGGAATAAATTTCCCAACCCAAGCAGAATATTACAGATAGTCTAATGCTGACTCTGGGTGACCCGGACCAGTTTCAGATGGCCATTTCAACAGCCGTACATGTGGCTCATTGGATTTCCCTTCCCATCTCATTGTATTTGAGAGGGCTGGCCAACTCGCTCAAGCAGCAAACTTCAAGATCAATTATGTTTTGCACAGTTCTTTGAAGTCTGTGGTTGAAATGACATTTCCTAATCTAATTTTAGCTTCCCTAGATATCAGGCTGCTGGACACCGAGTGTCTTACATCCTCCTCCGGAACGGTCTCCCTGCTTGCCACACAGGCCACCTCTTCTGCTTAAGGCAAGCAGAATGTTCCCTCCTTAAGGGAAGTCACTTTACGAACCCAGCGTGAGCTCGGTGTCCTGAGAATCATGCTGTGCGCAAGCGTAACAGGATCGCAGACCCCAGTCGGGCACTTGGGCATCTCAGCTATAACATATCCCCATGGCCTTGGGTACCCACTAGCAGGAGTGCCAAGTGACCCCAGTTTGCAACTTCAGACAACTCTACGTTGCTCTTGTGGGATCAACGTACCTTGATGTGTCCTCCTTCGTACTCATACGGGTATCTACAATCAATTATCACACATTCCTTGATGAAGCTCGCAAACTTCCCCGTCAGAACAGACACAATCTGCAAAAAAAAAGTTCAGTTGTTTTGAGATGTTTTTGTGTTGGTCTCCTCCCCTCCCAGTAAAGAATTTTTCTACTGTCCCTGGAACACATACCATTTCTGAGTCAATATATTTTAAATCTTGATGTTTCCCATCGACAGTGTGGAATAAATAACCCTAGAAAACAGACAGCATTTTACTGAGGAAATTCCATGTGTGAGCCACATAGGCAACAGCACGGTGCTCAGCAGTTAATTTTGTAACACAGATGCTTTGTTGACAAGAATCTCTTCAGCAAAGCTTGAGTTAAAACTAAGAATTCTAAAAATTCGGGGACAAATTTTTCTTTTTCACTCCTATACTGAAAGGATTTTGTAGATCTTTTTGAATAACCACAAATGAATCATTTCATGTCTAATGTATGAAAGCACCCTTCTCGCTGACAGCCTTTACCAGTAATTTGAATATGTACTGTTGAAGAACAGAAGTGCTTTACTTGGGCTGGTTTGAGACATCTCAACAAAAAAGAGACCATTAAAACAGATCATTCGAATTACCTTTGAGAAGTCACCAATAAGATCTCTCTGGTCACTGTCCAAAATGCTTTCAATCTCTGCTGTGGAGGATTGTGTCCTTACTATTTTCAAACTCTAGAGGAACACAGGTTAGAGATCAATGCCGTGCACTGACAGCGGAGAATCCCTTTTCCCAGAGCATAACAGAAAACTCAAGAGTCCACGCTGAAGCCCTGAACTACAACCCCTCCAGCTTCCCCTTTGGATTAAGGCAAAACTCAGGCTCAAGAGAAAGCAACCACTGCACCAGCTCCCCTAATCCCCACTGCACAGAGAATGCAGTTTTGCTAGGTCAGCAATTCACCTGAACAAGCTCTCCCTCATTAACCTTCATGAACTAGACACCTGTATTAGATCCTCTCCTAATCAATTCTCTGCTACAACATCAGATGCCAAGCCACCAACCGTTGAATCCTCAGGAGTTCCAGGCAGGCTTTTCCTCTTCTTGCTTTTCCCTGGAGAATTCTCCTCCTGGGACCTCTCCATCCTCTTCTGGGTGGTTCTTTCTACACCACTTGGCAGAGATGAAGAGCCAAACAACCGGCATCGTTTGGCCTATGAAGAGGGAGAGAAGTTAAGAGTTGCCTAGCAAAGATTTAGATTAGAAACCAAGCAAGCCTCAGATTTTCAGACTATTACAAGTTTTGCCTTATATAAGACACTGCCACTGCACAGCAACAGCAGGATGCCAATAAAGTCATCTAAATTGAGGACCTACATTTCCGGTAACACTTGTTTCTTGCTGATTGGGTGAGCCTGGAGCACTATAAGCAATATGATGTGTTAGCAGAGTGCTTTATACCAATTAGCAGACAATCTATCAGCAGATTAAGGAGATTTTTGCTCTCGTCTAACCTCCCTTTGCAGTCTATTATCAGAAGATGAGGCTGCAGACATTCCAGGTAAGCCTGTGCAGAATGTATTCAAGATATGTCAACAAGTATCTGATAAGGGAAGTCAAGATCTTGCATTTATGAAATGTTTTTGTAAAAAGAAAGTTACTGCCCATATAGGCACACAATGAGCATTGTTCCACACTAACAAAGTCTTCCAGGTAAACAGGCTTTAGAGATAAGAGAATGCTGAAGGGGGTTTATGCCCTGTCTTGTTTTGTTGTTATTAGGGATACAGGATCACAGACAGTGCGATCACTCATCCCAGTAGTGAAAATGGGTGCCCAAACAAAGTCCCCATCTCTGTTCTGTTGTGCTCTCCCAGAACACTCACCCGATTGTCTGTTTTCCTCATGACTAGTGGTGCAGTCCAGAGGCTCGCCACATCAGATGGCATCTCCTCATCGTTCTGAGGAAAAAAAAGAAAGTTCATTCTCATCTATTTCACTGTGGGCAGAGACTGTAAATATCTACAGCTTCTACACAGCTCGGGCAAACAACCCAGTTGAATTCAGCTGTCAGAGCAGGTTTAGGAATTTAACGCAATTACTAGCCCAATACTCAATGAAATAATGGAACCAAGTTGAGACATGCAGAAGGAGGCATGTTATAGCAATTCATCGATTGATTAACAAGGACGTTCCTCCAAAGCTTTAAGCATTTCCTCTTTAAGTGGCTCTAAAGCAAGTATCACCTCTAGCTCTTTCAGCAAGTTTCTAAAGAAAAATACCAATTCTTCACATAATTCTCTCTAGGAATGCAATTCTCATCTACCAATAGGAACAGCAGCAATTCTTTAACTGCTGTTCACACCCCAAGTAAATCCCACTGTCTGCACTAGGAAACAGCGCCCACGAGATGGAGACACTGAAATGTTAGAGTTGAAAAAGATGATGATAACTCATCTTCCAGGAGTCCCTAGTACCTAGCTTTTTGCGGTTTGACTTACCACACGGACTTCTGCTAGAACATATGCGCACCACGGACACGTATCGTTGGCAGGCTATTAACATTAGACAGAGCTGATTTTGAAACGTCCATTGCATTTCCTTTGTACGTACCTTCAGATCTTCCTCATCTAACAGCTCTAGGAATCCATCATCATCTTCGCTTTCAGAGGAAGTCAGAGAAGACTGCTGCAGGAAAGCTGGCCTGTAGTTTTCCTGTTCACCTGTGGTTATTCCACCCATGGGAAACTGAGACACAACAGTTAGTTCTAACAACATTCCACCTCTTTACTGCAGGATGCTGTAACCACAGATGATGCCGTGCCTCCCACTGCACTACAGAAAATACGGTGGTTATTCCACCACCTGGAATAACTTGAGCAAACTGCAAAGTGAGTTCCAACACCTCTATTTGATCCCTACAACAGCAGAGTGCTTCGTTAGCCTCATTAAGCAGTAAGTCTCTTCTCTGGAAGAATCTATCCAGCAAAGGTGCAAAGGACAGAAATGGGTGGTGTCAACAGGATCAAGAATATAAATATAACATATCTTATATACAAATTATATATTTACTATATAAATATATGCTTCATTACTAATTTATATATGATTATGTGTAATTAAT
>NW_010541712.1:0-4771 GCF_000687285.1 Phaethon lepturus
GGAGGCAGCCAAGGAGGCAGAAGAGGAGGAGGAGGAGGACGAGGAGGACGAGGAGGAGGGAGAGAGCCATGCTGCGAAGGGCTGGCGAAGGGCAAGGTGCTGTGTGCCACAGGTCTGACTGCACCAGGCACCACAGAGCCAGTGCAGGAGGACACCAGGGAGCTCCAGGTTGTGCCCATGTCCACCCCTTCCCATCATCTCCAGGAGCGAGCGGTGGCAGCTCCTGTGCCTGCACAACCGGGCGCAGCTGTGTGCCCACTGCCGACGTGGCCAAGTACGTCAAGGAATGAGGAAATCGGCAACTCCAAATGGCTCGTGACAGCTCATTTCAAAGGAGCATGTGGCCAACAGCTCCTGCTGGGGCCAGGCAGAGCTGCGTCCATGGGACACGTGTGCCCCATGTGCCTTGGCACAGAAACCCGCGTGTGTGTGCTGCCCAAGCGCTTGTTTGCATCACGCGTATGTTCATGTGCGGGCCACATGGCAGCAAAACCCCTCCGCCTGCAGAAAGGTGCGTGTGTACGTGTGCACGCTGTGCCGGCAACCTTGCATGTGTGCCCACATGTACGTGTGCAAGCACGAGGGTGGCAGCAGCCGACACCAACACCAGCACGACTGCACTTGCACGGATGCACCATCTGCGCCCGTGTTCATATGCTCGGCACGAGCATGGCACTCGCACATGCGTTTTCTTGCCCCCCATGACCCAACCCATCTCATTTCCGAAGATCAGACTTGGAAAGGACTCCTGGCGACCCAGTAAAGACTTTAACGGCAAGCAGGAATTTGCTGTAAAAGGCCTTGCAGTATTTCTGAGTCATTATGGTGGGCCCCTAGTACACAGTAGCTGCAACGAATTTCCCCAGGCCGTGAAACATTTTTAACTGGTTGCTCAATTCCTTCCAGCGCATTGAAAAATACACTAATAAAGGCTGCAATAAAAGCCATTCTCCCGGGGCTGTGCAACTCCTCCAGCCCAGCCGAGCTCCCCAGCTCCACAAACCCTCGCACAGATACACACTTCTCCCACCGCGCTGCCTCAGCCCGTGCTCCCAGCTGCGTTTATGAATGAATCAGCCCAAGCGTCGTTTTCCTGGTATTTTCCTTGCAAACCCTCTGCTCCGGCACCCAGAGCCCGCTGCAGCTGGGCTGCCAGCCCAAGGGAAGACCCGAGGCCCCGAGCCCGGTGCAAACCTCACTGAGCCCGGCGGGTTCCCAGCTTACACCCCGCTGCGTGCGATTCTGTTACCGGCGTCTTGGCGCGTCAACAGCAGAGTCTTTCCATATGGAGTGAAATGGCTTTATCTTGCATTTCTTACATCCAGCTCTGATTCATGCTCCTGGACGGTTGGGCAAGGGGATGGTCACAACCTGCAATCCTTCTCTCTGTGGCTTAATTAATTCTTCTTCCCCGCTAACAGCTACCAAACAGGCTAAATGAGTAGTGGAGATTGCTAACGGGACTCTGCAGGTTAACTGCCAGGTCCATAGTGTTGGCTTCCACCATCAGCCTCATTTTCTGGCCCGGCCCCTTCCCTGCATGCATGGTACCCGGGTACCCGGGCAGCCGGATGGCCGACCAGTGCCTTCAAAACACCCCAAGCAGACCGATGGGGAGAAGCACGGCCACCGTTCCGCAGATGAAGGCAGCAGCCCCTGGGCTTGGCGGAGCTGGCAGCGCTGTTCCTTGGGAACATGCAGGCACAGCCTCCTGCAGTGGGCACCGGGGACGTGCAGGGGATGCTGCAGATACCTGAGGACAGGTCCCCATCCCTGACACCAGCCAGGGCAGGCTGGGCTCCCTGCTTGCTGCCATCCCGCACGTAGCCCCGTGCAAGCTGCGGGGAGGAGACTGGATGCAGCCCAGCGTGTCCTTCGCTCACCCTTGGCGGAGGGAGGAAAGGCCAAGCAGCAAACGTTGGGGGAGGCAATGGGGTCACAGTGGGCAGCGCTGGCAGGGACGATGTGCACCACACATGGTCCAAGCCTCCCGAGGAGCACCGGCCCCTGCAGGGACACAGCGAGAGGAGAAGTGGCGGCAGGACCCTGCTCTGGCATGGCCACCCCATGTCTCACACCTTGCTGGACCCTCCTGCAAAACAACATGGCTCTGCAGGAGGCTCCAAAGGTGGCTGCAGGGGGGAAGGAAGCCCCTTCCCCTGCCTGCACCCGCCGTCCCCATCACCACAGCCGGCGCAGGCTGGGGCAGCCCCGCACTGTGCGTGGGGGCCATCAGCTCCCCACCGGCAGGTGAGAGCAGAAAATTAGCAGCGGTGCAGCAGTGACAAGCCAGGACTTCAGCCAAATCAGCACTTCTGGGGCGATTGCTGCTGCTAAGACTTGCGAATCGCTGCTCGTAACAAGGGCAGGGCTGAGAGACCTGGAGCCTGGACCCCGTCTGGCTCCACTGAGCCAAGCTTTTAAAAGGGATTCAGACTTTCTCAGGCTAGAGCAGCCATAAATCTGCTTAATTGGGTCTCTCCCATACACAAGTTTCCAAGTGAGCCCGCTGGAGAGATCCAGACCGGGCCCCCAGCCCATTTGCGGGTTATTCTTTCAATGGATGCTGCGCTTGGCCCCAAACCACCCCACCTGCACATCCAAATTACAGCTCCTTTTTCAGCAGTGAGAGCCTCTAGCTGCTCGATGTCCTGTGCATCCCACCTCCGTGCCGCCCCCGCTCCCCTGCATTAATGAGCCAGGAGAGCCCAAAATCCCCTGTGTTGGGGCAGACCCTGCTCTGGCGCACAGCACTGCACGTCCCTGTGCCACAGCTGCCTCCAAAGCTGCTCCTGCAGAGCGTCAGAAGAGTTGGGAGCACCTCAACACCCTTGTCCCCAGCACCAGAGGTCTCCAAAATAACCCAGAGGAAACAGCTACGCAGCTTGCGAAAGAGGAGGGGTCGCAGATGGCGGGTGGATGGACCAGAGGTGGATGGCCCTGAGCCTCCGGACACCGGCACGCACAGCGGCAGAAACACACGGGGACACTAACACCCCGGTTAACAGCCCCATGGCCTCGGGCACATGGAGACGGTGTCACTAGCAGTCACTGCACCTGGGGTCTGTCCTAAGCTGGGGCCCTTGCAGAGTGGGGTCTGTCCGGCCACGCAGCACTCTGCGCCTCAGTTTCCCCCTGGACTTGCTGTGTCCCCCAAGGTTTTGCATTATCGGGGTGTGCCAGCGCCTGCCGGTTGGCAGCACGGCACAGCTGTGCCCAGGCTGGGGATTTCAGGAGCCCCAAATGCTCCGCACACGACACCTTTAATTGCAGCCAGCAGCAGACGTTCAAGGCCACGCTGCAGACCCTGCGCAAAAATAAACATGGGGGCGGGGGCGAGCAAAAAAAAAAAAAAACCAAACAAACCCAAACCAAAAACCCCATTGCGAGGCAGAAGGTGCAGACAGGCCCTGGCTCGGAGGCCCCAGAGCAGCCGGCGGCAGTGGGTTCACGCTCCCCACGTGTCACCAGACGCGGGTAGGACATTGTGGAAATTCAAAATTCCAGATGGCTCTTTTTGGGTGAGGTTTTTTTTTTCTTGCCTCATTTCCAAGGCAACAAGACTCGCTGTCATCTGCTAGTTGCCATAGAGATTTCACCTGATTCTGCTTCAGCGGAAGAGAAAGCCGGGCTCGCTCGCTGCTGCTGAGGAGCCACGAGCCGCGACCGCCTTCAAACTTACTGGAAATGAGGCTTTATATGATGGAGGCAATGGGCTGATTCAGAGGATCAAAGGAAGGAACTGTGGGTTTCTATAGCACAAATCAGCCCTTCACTTAACTGCTTCGCTGCCCTCCAGATGTGCCCGACATCTGGGGACACCACCAGTCCCCGCTCCGGGCTCTGCCTGGTGGAGGGGGACGTGGGCGCAGGGCAGACCTGCACCCGCTTCTTGCTGCATCTCGAGGACTGAGTTGGGTTCCCTGCAGGGATCCCAGAGCATGATGGCGGGCACAGGGCTGATGGCCAGTCACGGCCACGTCTTTCCTCCCGTAACTACCCTCTCTCGCTGTGCACAATCCTCCTCCAAAGGTCCCGTGGCCCAGAGGGTGAGCAAAACGAGGGGAGGATGGGGCAAATGCAGAAGTAGCCAGGGAGGAGGGACACCCTTGGGCAAGGGTGAAGATGCCCATGGGCTGTGCTCAGCACAGCTTGGTTGCCACAAATGTGGGGATTAAGTGCCACGTGCCACCAGAGGAGCACCCACCTCCCCCCAGCCACAGACAGCGCTTGTTCTGCGTCGGGCACTGGCGCCGTCTCAACAGCTTCGTTATTGCTGAGGATCCTCCACGCAGATGATGCGATGCATCCATGCCCCAAGCCCGGCCACAGCACATGGTTTGCAGTCGTTCTCCCCAGACCCGCACTCACTCCTAGGTCCTGCAATGGCTTCACAACTGCCTGCTCCTCTCCCCGGCACAACCGCGCACGCCGCCGGCACACCGTCCTGCGCCGTCGCACCCTTAGCCACGCTCACCCATCCCCTTCCTTCTCCAGTGGCCTGGGAATAAAACCCCAGGTGAAAACCCAGCACCACGGGGATTCACAGGCCTGCCCCCGAGCAGGGCAGCCACCCAAACTCACGCACGGAGTGACACGACTCCCCGATCTGTGACAGCAGCCCTTGGACTTGCGGTCAGATGCCCCAAATCAGCAGATCTGAGGACTCAAGGGAGCCAGCCCGCCCTGCCTGGGGCTCTCTTTTGCTGAGGACGTCGAACCCCTTGGCCACGGGAGAAGACCCGGGGTGCTGGCAGGGAGCTCGCGGGTG
>NW_010541713.1:0-8041 GCF_000687285.1 Phaethon lepturus
GGCGGGCCGCAGCTGCGGGGCCGTCACGCAGCTCGGGCCTCACGCAGCCCTCTGAGAAGCTGCGTTTGTGTTTACGGTGCACCAGTCTTCTGGGGTTTGTGTTGCTATAAGCGGAAGAAAGAGCAGGGAATCGCCGCACGGCTTTTAAGTCAGGGCGTGCTGCGTTGAACTATTCAATCTGTATTTCTACACCCCAACAAGCACCACCGTTAGGAGAGGTGCAGAAAACCTCGGTGTGCGGGGAGCTCGCTGGGACTCCGGTACACGAGTCCAAGGGCAGGTACTGGCTCATGATTTATTTAGCCTGCTTTCTCTGCTGCACACATGCTGGTAACACGCGGTGCAGAAACACTGCTCAGGGTTTGGAAGGGCAGCAGAGAAATGTTTGTAGCTGTTTTGAAAGCCGGACTCCTTAATGTGAAGACTGCTCTGCTCACATGTATATGCTGTTGCAGAAAAAAAAAAGTCAATATTACAAGAAAAGTAATTTGGACACTGATGAAATCAATAAGTACTATGGCTCACATCAGAAGTGTGTATAGAGTAATATCACCTGGAATCAATGCCCATTGCAGGATACAACCATTTATAATTTCGCGCTGATGTTGCGATGATCCACTGTGAGGTTAAGAATAAAGGATCTCAGAAGCTGTGAATAGAGTGAAGTGAATCAGATCACCTTTTAGTCTAACTAGTACCTATCCTTACTTGAAAACTATTACCCTTATTTTTTGCAATTTACTGACCTCAAACTACGGTTTCCCAAACCCTCATACCTTACAGTTCAGCTTCTTTTCTAAAAAACCTTCAATTCAGAGTGTCATGTTGAACAAGACATGAACCTGAAATAATTCTAAAGGCTGGAAAACAAACTTAGATTCAAAAAAGTCTGTTTCTACACAGCCAGGAATGAAAGCACATAATCTTTCTTATATGGGGGGTATTTTTCAAACCCCGTGCTTAGTCTCTTGTTCATCCCACCCCACAGATAATAAAACCAAAAAGAATGATTTTAGTCATTGCTCAGCTTAGGACTGTGAGACATTATGTGAGTCAACAAACCCAGCCTTCTGCTGTTAGAACCAACCGTTTCAGAGTCTGGTATGGATAACGTGGGGCATAACTTTGGTTGACTAGTTCACACAGTTCAGCTGGAGCACCACTATGTATTCAAGACTTGAAGGAACAGATCTTCTCGTAGCTCACCTTCACTTTAAAAGTTGCAAGTGCCCTAGATCTAACAACTTCTATCAACTGGCCTCTTCGCCTCCCTTGGATTATCATAGGACTATTATTCTCTTAATGTAAAGTAGGTGCCTTCCAAAACCACTGTGTTCTCTCTCTTTAGACAAGCTTTACGTTTTTTGTCGTAGTGACAACAGTACAGGTGCTCACCTTAGTTTTCAGCCCCTGTAAACCTTGATTCCAATTTGCGGTCACATAGTGGTGTGAGTATGGCTTATGTTCCTAACTCCTTAGTGACCTCAATTTTGTTATATTAAATAAATGTTACATGTTTGTGTTCAGCCTTCCAAATTATAAACAACTCCATCAAACCTTGTGAACGTGATTTGCACCAGGAGTTTTCCCAAGTGAAAGTCCTGTACTTCAGGTGGGTGGCAATGTGAAAATACTGCAGTTCTAAGAATGTAACTGTCTCTCCTTATGGTGCGTAAGAAAACTATGGTTATGGAATATCTCAAGCAGTAGTGCACAGACTGCCTCAAGTTTCTGTCACACCGAATGCATTGTCTTGGTTCTGAGAAAGACCTCTGAAATCACTGGCCTGACATTTCCAGCCTGCAGAACTGAGAGAGAAGCCGGTCCTTTGTTGCTGGTTAGCTACCTTCTGCAAAAGTGCTCATCTTTGCTACGCTGGCATGAAAAGAAGAGTCTTTCTATAACCAGTACTGAACATGAGGAGCTAAAATGCATTAGTATATGGGGACAGAACACTTCAGTTCTGATAACTATGTGCTGTCAAATGTGTTGGCATTGTAGTAAAATGACACGTCATTTTGTATACTCACTGTAGTAAGAAGAAGAAGAGGAGCAGGAAATAAGTGCATGTGAAAGGCATTTATGGATCCGCAGAAGCAAAAGCCCATATGTGTATAAATATGCATATAGGTGTTTACTCAATGCTTGGGGAATTAATGCATTCCCTTGGCAAATCCCTGCGTAGTTTGTTGCATAAAGAGCTGCTTGCATGCCTAGAGGTTAAAGGGAGGCCACTGGAAAGCTACAGTTAGTAAAATCATAGAATAGTTAAGTTGGGAGGGAGCTCCAAGATCATCTGATTCAAATGAAATGCCTACATGAAATCCAGTAATAGTATACAAAGCTGGCTTCAAACTTTATCATGAATATTTCATTTCATGTAGCAAAACCTACCAGCAGATTAGACTGAGCCCTCTACAAAACACAGAGGAGAAGACATGTTGGACTGGATTCAGTTTTGGTCATTTTAATTGACAGAGCTTCAATCCTCTGCTTCTCTATCCCTTTGTAAAGAAGTGCCACGGAAGAGGAAGGGCTGCTGCCAACAGCTTTAATTTCAAGTTGCACAGTCCAGCCAAAAGCCATGAAATGGGGACTGGTATTAGGAGAAAGGTAGATTTTTCAAGGTTAAGGTTTGAAGGTTCACTAAGCCGTGTTTGCAGTGTCACAGGGCTTGTAAAACCAATAGTGTCTCCTAAATGACCAGGGAAGGTGTCTGTCTGAGAGCTGTAACCAAGAGTGTCAAAGAAGCTGATCTGATTTAATGCTCACAGCCATTCACTGGGGATTAAAAGACAGTGAGAGGGGAAAAGACATCTCTCCTTTTTCTATGTCTTTCTTGTTCTTTTTTGGTCCGTTAAGGATTGGGCACATAAAAATAAGATCTAAAAAAGGACATATACCTGACAAAGCCTATTACTCCCAAATGGTTTAGTTCCAACAACATATTGACAAGCACAAGAAACTTGTCTTAAGTCTTAAGACATATAAAACTGTCTTAAGTTGTAGTGCTAAGATAACAGAGTTGGCAAAAAGAAAGCATTGTCTACTCCAACATTTCCCATGCTTTGTAACTGTTTGCTCTTTTTCTCTATACTTTTGGCAAAGTAAATATAATTTGAATTATCTCTCCAGAATTAACATGTGCATTTAAGTTAAAACAAGTGTTGCCAAAGGGTATAATTGATCCATATCAGAGAGACCCACAAAGAAAGAAAATTCAGAGATAATGAGACACGCTTACAAACTGCGCATTGCATCCCCCTCTAGTGACCAGTCTGCATATAAACCTTGGTAGGGCTGACTGGAAACTTTCCATCTGAAGTATTTTCTATCAGAGAAGTTATGGTTTTGTTTTATTTTGTTTTCAGTAATATATGAAGTTCGTTGAAATTATCCCTGGGAATTACCAAAATTTTCCATTTTGTATGCAGTTGTGTGATAGTTGAAGAATGTAGGCTCCCAGAATTTATTGTAATTTATAATGTAGGCCAGCTCAGAGGATAAATTCAGGATGGAACACTTCAGTCAGGTTATTTAGTTACTTACAAGGAAAAAAGTAATTTTCTTTGCACAGTAATTTTCTTTGCACAGCACATTATGAAATGTCTGTTTTCCATCTTAATTCAGGACAAAATCAAAAGTTTCAATCTTAAAAATTTCTAGAAATACCTTATTTCCCAACCCGCTCTACTAAATGATTTTATTTCCAGGACCTTTGAGACTTAATTTTTCGTGGGACATTAGCCTAGTCTCTGTTTGTATATTACCAATTTTCTGCGAATGCTTCCACCCCAGTGTCCTTTTGTTAATAATTCTAACACTTACGCATATGCCATCTTATGGATCAATCTGAGTGGGTAGCAGAAAATCAGCAAGAAGTCCTTGAGCTTCTTGTCATTCTTGTGCTGTCCTGTTCTTCTTAGGTAGTCATGTTGAGATGATGGCGTTTGAAAAGATGATATAAAACACCTGGAGTACTTATAAAATAGGTGCAAGCAGAAGATTGCCTGAAAGACTGTGTATGTATTCAGCATGAGCTTTTTAGACCTTCTGACCATGGTCGATTAGAGGAATTTTGTTTTGTAGATCATTGTGGTGTCCTGTCAGTTGTGGAGTTATTATGAGTTACAAGTTTAATGCATGTGCTGGGCACATGCAAGCTAAAAGCCTTCCAGAGAGGGCCACGTTCTAGTAGTGTGGGTTATGTCATAACTGTTTAGAAGATTATGCCGGTACAGTCAAACAGCCTTTTGGCTCCCTCAACATCACAGCAAAGTAGCTGTCTCACCAATGAGGAACACATCTTCCTTTTGCAAATCGTATGATCCAGTTCAGCCACAATTCTTACACCGAAGCAAGAATTTAGAGGAGTCAAATGTCCTGTCTTACGTGGGAGTTCAGATCGGCTCAGTGCTGTAGTCTCTAAAGGCCATTGCAGATTTGTTGCCTGTTGTCTTTTTCTGAAATCCTTACCCAGTCTTGGTTTGAATGTCACATTGTAAGCTGGCTTCTGTCAATTCTTGCAGCGAGTTTATTCTGGAGAAAAACCCTGACTTTGAGGAGCTAATTAATATTAGATAGTTGCATTTGATTAATTAAAATTATCAATAATTCTGTGGTTCTGAAGCTATATATTAACGTTGATTATGCCACTAGGATGACCAACAGGTATATTTATGTATATCACAGGCAGGCCAGGAGCAGAAATAAGAAGTGGTAGATTATTTTTAACTTCTGTTCAGGTGGCTGGCCTTTGGCAAATGACAGCTCAGCCCAGATTTACATTTGCTACCAAGCTACAAATTGCTGAAATAGGAATAGCAATGAGGTAACTGTTTCTTAACACTTCTGCCACCGAAAGAAGCTATGTGAAGCTTCCAAATAAAGTTAGATGTTAGCTCTTAAGTGCTACATCAAGCTGTTTGCCAGAGTACAGATCTCTGGCAAACAAGCCCCTCCAGGGTCATTTGGGAAAGCAGTGAATGTGCTGCAAGTCGCCCCTCAGATCTGAGCTCAAACGCAAGCAGAAACTGCCAAGGCTTACCCTGCCCTACCGCCGACCTTCGAAAGTCAGAATGCTGCCTAAGATAATAGGCATGCGGCCGGAGCAAGATGTGGCTGCGCTCAAAGACACGACCCTCGCTTCCAGATCTCATCGATGGCCAGGTTTCTCGACTGGGGCAAGACTGTAGAGGAGAGAGCGGGATGAGCAGTGGTGGGAACTGCATTGCGTGTTGAAGCAAAGAGTAGGTAGTACAAAGATTATCAATACAAATACCCTCTCAGCTAAAATGACAACCAAAACTGTCACTTTGGCCAATCATGTTTGTGTAGTCTAGTGTTCCTTTTCTTAATTTTGGGGGAAATTAATGCTTAGCAAATTTTGTTTCACTGGTGAGTAGCACGTAAAACTCTGGAACAATGGCAAAGGATGCCCCTTCTGAAAAGAAAATTAAATTCTCAGAGAACAGAATGCTCAGCAGTGCCTAGACAGGCAGAGAATCCAACGCGTCCCCAGTGTACGCTATGGACTGTACATATGGGTATCTTTTCAACACTCTTTCTAACTTGAATGCGGTCTGCAGGATCTCAGAAGCTCTGCTCTTAAACGTGGATATAATTCAGCCCGACCCTGTTTTCCCTCCTTTGATGGAGCTGGTGTTTGTGCTACACGTGCTGGCGCACTCACTTCCTCCGAAGCCCTTCCTCCTGACAGGAGCCTCAACCTCAGAAATCCGGAGTCCTTTCTGCGCGCAATGGCCATCCAACTGCCAGGTGATGCTGGAGAAGTGAGGCTCTTGAGCCATGAGTTTCAATCAAGGTGCAATAACTGCAATGACTTTAGAGGAGCCCTTGTTTTAAGCTCTATATATTGCTCTGAGGAAGAAATTCTTCCCTCCTCATCGAAAACCTAAGTTGGGTAGCCATTGTAAATGCCAACCACCTTGGAGCACAGCTCGTACGTCCTCTTTCCCACTGCATGGACTGGAATAGTGCCACAGCTCTATATGCTGATATTCTCCAACTGCCGATATACATACAGAGACCCATTGATCCTGCAACTGGTTCCAAGTCCCCTGATATATTAATTGAATTGAAGTCTCCTTGGAAATAACAAATACATAGGGATGGGGTTTTCCCACCAGAAGTTCCTACACAGCCAGATTTTGTTCTTATTTCCATTCTGCTTAAGCAGTAAAGTTTATGGAGACTCACCCGCAATATTTTGTTTTCTATCAGCACATATTGTTTCACACATTAATTTCCGAGTCAACAGAAGGCATTTCCAAATGCCAAACCCATGTGAAAGATTCCTGAGCTAGCTCCAGGCGAGCTGGTACAGCTGTACCAAACACAGAATCACAGAATCACAGAATAACTAAGGTTGGAAAGGACCTTCAAAATCATCAAGTCCAACCATTAACCCAACACCACCATGTCCCCTAAACCATGTCCTGAAGTGCCACATCCACACGTTTTTGAACACTTCCAGAGATGGCGCCTCCACCCCCTCCCTGGGCAGCCTGTGCCAATGCCTGACCACCCTCTCGGTGAAGAAATTTTTCCTAATATCCAATCTAAGCCTCCCCTGGCGCAACTTGAGGCCATTTCCTCTTGTCCTATCGCTAGTTACTTGAGTGAAGACACCAACACCCTCGTCGCCACAACCCCCTTTCAGGCAGTTGCAGAGAGCGATGAGGGCTCCCCTCAGCCTCCTCTTCTCCAGACTGAACACCCCCAGTTCCCTCAGCCGCTCCTCATCAGACTTGTGCTCCAGACCCCTCACCAGCTCCGCTGCCCTCGTCTGGACAAGTATCCATACTCCTGCATGAGAATACCAATCCTGACCTAAAAACGTTGGTATGTTGTCATGCCAGTCTGCGCAGACTTACCCCTGCCCCTAAGGAGCAGTAATTAGTTCAGGCTGAGCATCCCTCCAGAGCAGATACTGTGTTTGCAAGGCCAGGAACTTCTGTCTTGTTCACTTACATCTGATCTACTCTAAATCTCCAGAATTCAGGATTTGATACTTTTCTCACTTGTGTCATTTACCTTTTATCTGTGCAGTCCAAGCTCAAGAATAAAGTGCCCCCGAATGAGAATTCATTGTTCTCCAAGAGTAACGTTACTTTTTTCTCTTATTTGAAGCTATCAAGGTGAAACCATGTAATAAATGTCCATTTGGTTCTTATCTAATCTGAATATCTTCCTTTTCACAGTTTCAGTGTTAGAAATACTTTGGTTTGGTTTGGTTTGGTTTGGTTTGCAGCTCTCCTGCCTACCTGCTCACAAGATGACACTTTTATAAAATGGATAAGAATTATTTATAGTCTTATGTAGAAATGTTTTTGTAGTTGTTTTGTCCATACTTGGAAGCTTATTTTTGAAATCCTCTAATTAATAGAAAGGATGCATATGTAGGGTTAGTTTTCCTCCCAGACATTATCCATATCCCTTACTGTCTTTGAACAAATAATATGTAAATACAGCTGAATTTTATTCACATTACCTCCAATAAATGGGTTTAAACCACCACACAAATCTCATAATTTCCATCTTTCGTTCTCATAGTTTTAGGACAAATCCAGTAGATTTAACTTTAAGCCTCCAAATATCTCTGCTGACAATCTAAGGCAAAGTCCTGGTTATCCGATCCTTTACATTCCCCGAGGCCTGCAGCTGCTATGCTTCCACAGTTCTCTCAGGAATCAAAACACTTTGGTAGGTGTCAGTACAAGTAATTATCTTTGATAAATGATTTCTCTGATCTCTAGATGTCCTGACAGAGATTGCCCCATACATGTGCTGACCAAGCAAGAATTTTACTGCATTTATTCCTTTCTTCCTAACTCCAGAAACTGCCTGGGGCAAAGACGAAGACTTCATATTAAAATAAAGATCTAACACATACGTCTAACATGAATATCGCATTTCCCTGGGATTTCTTGCTGTCGGCAGCTCAGTTAAAAGATGTGAACCCAAGCCTCACCCCGGCCGCAGCACACCTGAAGTCCGGGGCATGCTCCGCGGCGCGCCG
>NW_010541714.1:0-4686 GCF_000687285.1 Phaethon lepturus
GGACTGGGTTCTCGTGTTTGGAAACTCCCCTCCGGTAACCAGACTCTCTCTGTTCCCCAGAGCCAGGTGGAGCTGAGCGGTTACTATGAAGCCGACAACACCACACCTTCTTTGGAGGGCTACTTCTGCTTCAACCCAGCCTCGTCCGTGGTTGGCAACCAGAGAGACCCCTTCAGAAAGGTCTTCATGCCCCTCATCTACCTGCTGATGTTCGTGTTGGGGACTGTGGGCAATGCCCTGGTCCTGGTCATTCTAGAGAGGTTCAAGCGGTCCCGCACCACCACGGAAAACTTCCTCTTCCACCTCACCCTGGCCAACCTGGCATTGTTGCTCACCTTCCCCTTCAGTGTGGTGGAGAGCTTGGCCGGGTGGGTATTTGGGAAGTTCCTCTGCAAGATCCTCAGTGCCGTCCACAAGATCAATTTCTACTGCAGCAGCATGCTGCTGGGGTGCATCGCAGTGGACCGCTACCTGGCCATCGTCTATGCAATCCACACCTACCGCAAACGCAGAGCTCGCTCCATCCACCTCACCTGCACGGCCGTCTGGCTCTGCTCGCTGCTTTTGACCTCACCTGATCTCATCTTCATGGAAGTCTGGACAGACGACAGCAACCGCAGCATTTGCTACTTTCCAGAGGTTGGGATCGATGGCAACAATGTCTGGCTGGCGACCCGCTTCCTCTACCACACCGTGGGCTTCTTTGTGCCCCTGCTGGTAATGTGTTACTGCTACATGGCCATCGTCCGGGCTCTGTGTCAGTCCCAGCGCCTGCAGAGGCAAAAAGCTGTCCGCGTGGCCATCCTGGTCACAGGCGTCTTCCTGCTCTGCTGGAGCCCGTACCACATTGTCATCTTCCTGAACACGCTTACCAAGCTAGAAGCCTTCACCAAGAACTGCCTCCTGGAAGACCAGCTGGACACGGCCATCATGGTGACGGAGGCCATCGGCTTCACGCACTGCTGCCTCAACCCCATCCTCTACGCCTTCATTGGAGTCAAGTTCCGTAACGACTTCTTCCGGATCCTGCAGGAGCTCGGCTGCATAAGCCAGGAGACTCTGCAGGAGATCCTGGAGGTGACGAGGAAGGGCAGCGGGATCGAGTCGGACAACACCACCTCTATCTCCACTTTCTAGCTGGGAGAGGCCGCCTACAGGGCAGAACCAGCCTGGGGCTTGCCTTCCCAGTGGCACAGGTGCTGTGGCCCCAGTCCCAAGTTTCACAAGCATCCCCACCACTTCCTTCACTCCTGAGGAAACCGAGGTCCGATGATAGCCACCAAACACCAAAATCCCACCAGATACCTGCCCTGGCTCCTTCTGGTTCTCATACCTGTAGAAATCCGTCTGGCAGCTGTTGGCGAACGCTGGCTGTCCAATGGTCGCTCTGTCAGGGCCGGATGAACCCGAGAGGGTTGAACCCGACGTTTCCACCTCTCCCTCAAAAAACTGACTGCAGGCATCTTGTGCACGGGGCCAGGCACGAGACTGAGGTGCCAGGGGCAAGGAAGAAAGGGCAGCCAAGTAAACGGGGAGTCGTGTCCGTGAGTGAGTACTGAGGACAAAATAAGCAGGTCTCCATTTCACCGGCTCAGGTTGGTAGAGACATGCCCGAAGGAAGCAGCAGGACTCAATGGCCGCAGCAGCTGGAACGAGAGATGCAGGTGGGACCAGCAGGGGATGCAGAGCTCACTCCGATAGCATGGGCACACGATGCCGGATGGTCTCCGGCTGCAGTATCGCTCCTCCTGCTGCGTGACATGCCCCTGGCCAGCCACGGCACATTGATCTTCCCAGCTTGGCTTGCGCCAGGAGGTCCTGCCATGGGCTCGGAGATCTGACTGTCGCAAATTGCTTTCCTGACATCACCCGCATCCTTTCCCACTCACTTGATCTGTTTTACTGCTGTTAAGAGCTCCAGCGAGTGACTGCTGAACTGAATGCCTGACTATGCAAAAGCTTTCTTTTAAGGAAGAGGGCTGCCTGGAGAGACAGCTTCTATCTTGTGACCGAGCACGGGGGAAATGAACCACACGGCTTTGTGAGGCTGAAGGTGTGACTTTTTTTTTTTTCTTTCAGCTAGACGTACGGCACTTTGTGGATTCTGTGAGCGAGGAGACCCACTGCCCCAGAGTAAGGAAAAGAGCTCGTTTGCATACTTTCTGTTTGTTTTTAGCAGGCTGAGAGGGAACATAGCGTTTTCCTTCGCACCGTGCCTCCTGATATTTTTGCTCCACCAGCCCCTACGGGGCTTTCAGAGGTTTAGTGCATCCAGGTTTACACAGAGCAAGCCTGGGCGCTGATCTTGCCCTGAACCACAAGTATCCAGCAACTGCCTGGACCAGGGCTGCTCAATAACAATTTGGTCCAACATAAGAGCGGCAGCTTTCACTGTCATTAATTATTGCACCGCAAGCTGGCAGTAACAGACACGGGCAGCCTGCTGCTATCTAGTCGGTCTTGTCACAGCAGAACATCGCAGCGCATACGCAGTGTTGCTGCATTACATTTCTCTTGTTCGCTAGGCAGCACTGTGGCCTGAACTGTACGAGAGCCATACGTACCGTCACATGAGCACAACCCTAATCACGAGCGCGCTTTAGAACCCGCTCTGCCATTCACCTCGCTCTTTAAGCAAAGTTGGAATAATGTCAGTTCTCCTGCTGCAGCAGTAATTTTGTGTTAAATTCACTTCTGAAGTTCAACCCGCTAAACAAAGGGCTCGGTTGCAGCCCAACTTCACCGTACCCGAGGGCCCCGCTAAAAAGACTAGTCATTACGGAAAGGGTCACATTTCATCAGTCCAGCTCAGGCAGAGACCTCAAGAGCTCCTTCTCAAATCGCGACTCGAGGAGAAAGCTCCCCAAGCATAAGTCTTTCCTACAAAGAGCAGTCCACCATTTCCTGCAGCACCGCATCTTCAAAGCGGAAACCTGCAGGTAATGGCGACGGTGGTTGTCCAGGCACGTACGCTCAGCAGAGGAAGAGCAGCTCTCTGAAGCCTGCCATTGCTCTCTCTACAGTTGTACTGGTGAGCAAACCCATTGCAGGCACGTTGTAAATGCTTCCCCAGCCCCGGTTCTGATGGGAACCGTGCTCCTACACAGAAATGTTACTGAAGAAATGAACAGTCACAGTGTAAAATTCTTACGGTGTTCACAAGGTAAAAAGAAAATCTGCACACAAGACAAGGGTGAACAGATGACAGATCTATTGTTACTATAGTTTTTAGTACTGGCATGTTGGTAAACTTTTAGAAAGTTTTGATATGAGCTGTAATAAACAGTTAAATAAAATACCCTCTTTCTCATGGATACTGCTCGTAAGCAGTTGCCTGCAGTCTGCTCATTTTTGCAAGGGAAACGCATCAGAGCGCGCTAGGCGCGTTGATGGCCCCTTTCTGACAAGCGTCGCTGCTCGCACATGGAGACCACAGGGCTCGTAAGAGCACCCTGCTCAGGTTTCCCTTCACCACTGCCACAGAAGGCTCTGCCGCGTTCAGGGTCAGCGCAGACCTACGTCAGCTCCCCGCTTTACCGAGCCTCTTCGACCGACTGCAGCACCTCCTGCCCCTGCAGCAGCTGCTAACCCGAGTGGAAAGCCACCCTTGCACCCACGTTCAGCTCAGCCATCCTGGGGAAGGCTTGGCTCAGAGCTGGCAGAGCCTTCCCTGAAGAGCGGACGTTGCTCCTCCCGCAGCTGACTGCGGCCAGCCTGCTGAATGGCGAGGACAAGAAAGCAAGAGGAACTCTCCTTCACCGCAGAGGAAGCTGGGCTTTCCACTCAGCGAAATCCTCCCCGTCTCCCCGAGGTCTGTGTGGCCGTCACATGCCTTGGCCCAGAACGGGCTTCCCCGCTAAGTGCTCACGCCGCCAGAGCCACCCCCAGGCACTTGCAGCCCCCAGGCAGACCTTCAGGCTCCCCCGTGGAGCTCTGCTCGGCCCGCAGCCCACTGCTGCTGAGCGAGGCAGATGGGCTCAGCTTCCCCGAGGCCGCTGGGAAGCGGGACCGAGGGCTGAGGGGAGCTCCGAGGTGGCTGCGGAGAGGTGGCGTGCGGGCAAGGCCACGTCACCGCTGGCCACAGCCCACGCTCGTGTGACCTCGGGCTGTGCTCTGCAAACGAGGCTGGAGCAGACACCCAGAGAAAGCCCTAGTCCCCACTGAAGGCAACCCCAAAGAAGGGGACACAAAGACCCCTGCGACAGCATGCTGCTCTGCGCGTCCTACCGGGTGATCTAGTCTCCCAGGAGGCAGAGCTGGGGTGTTTCACACAGGCACACGCAGTGATCATGGGGCCGTGGCAGGCAGCGGAGCGTTCAGGAGCCAGGGAACGCATGAATGAACGCGTGCCTGGGAGCGCTGCAGAGAAGGGGCTCTCCCCACACCCTCGCACCCCTCCAGGCACCCCCTGCCCCGCTGCAACTCACACACAGTTTCATTTTCCTTACCAAGGCAATGACCTACTTCCTCAGCCGAACCTCCCAGAACCAAACATGCTCAAGCACTTCAGTGCCTGTACTGCTGCCTGCTGCGTCTTCCTTATTTTGAGCACAGGTGGCTCTGGACATGTGGCACCACGGCCACCAAGGCCCAGGAGCTCGGGTCCTGGGCAGCACGCCACGTGCACCGCCCCGGCTCTGTGCCCAGACGGCGGCACAACCCCTCTGTCTCCCCGAGTCCCCCGAA
>NW_010541715.1:0-4688 GCF_000687285.1 Phaethon lepturus
GGAGCAAGCGGCCGCGCTTCGCCGCCAGCTGCCGGCGTCGTGCGTTGCCGTGCAGATGAGCATGCCCAGCCACCAAGCCAACGTTACAGTGCCGTAACAGCAGCCACAGCGAGCTAATACTGTACAACCGTGTAAGTGGATTAAAAAAATATTTTTTTTTTTTCCAACACAAATCTCACACGAAACCCTGTTGTACTGTGTAATTCTCTCTGGGATTTTCTTCCACTGACCAGTGTAGGGCTTAGTGCTAAAACAAGTCAAAACATGGCTATGCAGTAAGTGTATTTATTCGTTAGCAATCTACAAACAGGCTGCTGTGCTGTAGCTTCTAAAGAGACGTGTAGAGGAGCAGGGGTGACTTTTCCTCCATTGCCGGGCGCTCGCCTGCGGCCGTGCTCACAGCCTCTCTCACCAGCGGCCCTTCTGCACGGAAACCAGCAACGGGGACGGTCCCACGTGTCTCCACGTGAACAGCTGTCCGTCTGTCCCAGTCAGTTGGCTGACTGAGTTTCACACACGCACATACTAGGTTGCTATCTCCAGAAATTCTTCTAAACTCTTCTTGATGTGCGGTGGCTGAGAGGCGGCCTGAGTTAACAGACTTTGACCCATCTGTGCAAAAAGTGCTTTCGATAATTTCGCTGTGGCTGTCCGGATATTTCCTCCGGCTCCTGGCAAAGAGCCGCTGTTTGTCATATTTCCCAGGAGGTGCCAAAGGACAACTAGAACTTTTTGCTCCACAGCGTAAGGCTTCCGTGGGTATAACTCTGTAACGAGATCTGCAAGAAAGACAAGTCATGGAGCAGTGTTGGAAGACTATTTTCAAAATACAATTCAGAAGTGACCCCCTGCTTTGGCAGGTGTTTAAAAGCACTTAAATAATCTTCTTAAAGCAACTAATGAAGGAAGGCTTGCTATACGCAAAAGCTCGTCTGTTGTTGCAACAACATCAGCGCTCCAGTAAAAGACACCAACTTTACCTACAAACTGCCCTTTTATCCCCTCTCATTAGTTTACACAGCAGCACTGGTACTGCTGGCAATTAAAATTTTCCATTAAATAAAACAAGTAAAAGAAAGGGTTGGTTTTTGTTTGGTTGGTTGTTTTGTTTAAGTTAGGATTATCATAAGGGCTTTTATTTCTCACAGTGCCCCATGTAACGTCTGGTATTTTATGATTTCCCCTCATCTCAGAACCACACAGTAAGTGTTTAAGGAACAAAGTAGCCTTATATAAGATGAAGCATTTTCCCTAGTCAGGCAATTACATCATGAGTTAAGTATTTCACTGGCAACTGTTTTCCTTTTTGCTAGAATGGGCTCTTTTGATAAGTAATACAAACTACTCCAAAAAATCCCTGCAAGAGATGAACGGTTTAAAGGTTGGTGATTAACACATTCAGAAAGCATAAATTTAGGAATATTTCAAGAACAGACTGTCCATTATATTATGTAGCTCAATTTCATTGCTACTATACACAGAACCACCCTGAAAGTAAGCCAAATACAGTCTGTTTGGTTTAAGCATATTTCCCATGAAGGCATCCCTTGTTCACTTAAAACATCAAAGGAAAATTCAGCACTTCTGCTAGTAATAATCCCCAATATTAAAATACGTATATAAATTCTAATTAAAATTTGTCTTCTATTTTTAAGCAATGTGTCTTTAAATTTTGTTTTTAAACCATTTTAGGAAGAAGACCATTATGAACTCTGCCACCTCTGATTACATATTAAAATTATTCTAAGCTCAAGGTATTTATACATCTTCCAGGGGAGTAGCTGACTATGTATCAGTCTTCTGTTTTGTCAGCATTAGCTTCAATTTGTATTAGAAGGAGGTGAAATCTGACAACTGCTGCATCATTAATGCCCACAATCTACTGTGACAGAAGATATATAGCCACCACCATCCTACAATGAGTTGGCATAATCAGGATGGTACACAAACAAACATGCAAAGTAAAACATCACTTTACCAGCAAGCTTTTCTGTCATGTCTTGTTTGGCTTTTCCATTCAGAAACTGGGCTTTTGTGCAGAATGGCTGGAGAAGCAAATAATTGTCTAAATTCAAAGAACAAAATATGTTAAAATTCTTAAACAGAAAATGAAACACTCTAGAAATGAACACAATACAGAAAAATGTAATTAAGAACCTTACTTATGATATATCAACTTCAAAAACCAAGGTGATGTATTTAAGGGCATAAAAAGATACTCTCAGCAAGCTCTAACTCCTAGAATCTGATAGAAGGTAGCTTTTTCATTTACTGAAATACTAAGATTCTGCTCCAAAGCCAAAGTAGCTGAGGAAGGAAAACAGCTAAGGCATGCACAAGTCAGCAAGAGTCTAGTTCTTTGACCTGTTTAAGAGATTCAGCAGCAGTCTGACAAGCTTCTGGGTAACGAAGCACAGAATCACACAGGATGGTTGAGGAAGGGAGGGACAGCTTTTGAGTATCTCCAAGCATGGAGACTCCACAGCCTCCCAGGGCAACCTGGGCCAGGGCTCAGGCACCCGCACAGCAAAAAGCACTTGCTATGGAACAATAACAAAACCATCGACGCACTCGCGACACGTGCAGCTAGCTGTATTTCTTTATTGGACTGGCAAAATATTAAGATGACTTGTATGCTTTAAAAGGTGTGAGAATAAAACCAATGACTTGTTACACAGTGTAATGATTGGATGGAAACTATTGGAAAGAGTAACTCTTTAATATCTAATTAATATAATTAAAACCCTTTACGAGAGAGTAAATTACTTACCTAAATGTTGACACAGAGCCTGAATAACATTTGTGGCAGCTGCATAAATCCCTGGATTTTTGGAGTTCAGGTTGTTGTCCACGATGGCAGGAATTAACATGTTGATCACAGGTGATAAATTGTCTTTCAGCAACGGGATCATCTTGTGCATTGTCTCCAAAGCAACCTGATTTACTTTACTGTTTGAGTCATGCAAGCGAGACTTGAAAGCATCGAAGATCTGAAAAAGTATCCAAACAGCATTCATCTGAACTGACAATTAATGTTTGAGGTGGATATTATGTTTCCTGCTTTATTGTTAGACTTTAATTGTCCACCTTAGCAAAAGACAGCTCTGATATGCAAATACCTGAGATTTTTTTTTAGCGAGTAAAGCAACATTTGATATTTTTATACTGTGTATTATTCAACTGTATCTCACCTCATCTGAATGTGAATCATTGCTATGCAATGTAATGGAGGTAAACTAGCCATCTGTGACTTTCAGTATGACTAGTATTTTCTGCAAGCAAGTGTTTTTTAGCAAGACATAGCTCTGTTTAGCAAAAAGAATGCTGTAAAGATTTCAAAAATATTCACAGTTAAGATATTGCGAAGTTTCGCAGAAGTATTTCATGGTTCCATAGCGAAGACACTGCAATGTTACAAGACAATCTTGGTTTTCCTTTCACTGTATCTATCCTTCGTTTACAACTGTTGGACCTCATCATAGTACTTTTCTCCTGAAGAACCTGTTTTCCTATTAGAAAGGTTACTTACCTTAAGTTTATCAGAATAAAGACCTTTCCTCACCTTCTCCTAGATAAACAAAGGATGCAGAACTTGCAGCTGTGTTTCAGAGAGAGTTTTTCAGATCTTGATTTATCCTTCCTGCTCTTTTTGTAACCTGTTCCAATATTTTGCTATTTACTCAGCAGTGGCATGAAAAACTGCATGCAGTATTCCAGAAATAGTTCAATGAGTGCTATCTCCAAGTGGAAACTTTCAGCTTCTTCCTCCTATTTACTTTACTACCTTTGTAGCTTACACATCTCCCCCTTAAGCATACCTGACCTGTTCCTCAGTGTTTTCATGTTAATCAGACATTTTTATTGAAAGAGGAAGCTAATGCTTTCATCAGAAAACTTTGTGACAAAACTTGAAGGACCTTTGAAATAAAATGTTTTCATACAGTTACCTTCACAATGTTTGCAACAACAAAGCCTTGGTTGTTCTCTGTATCTGATAACAGCTGCTTAATGCCATTTATTCGATCGCGGAAGTCTTTTGCATTCAATAAGCCTATAATATCTTTAACATATTCTTCACTTTCCAGTGAATTACGAGGAGCTGTTTTTCTTGTGACTTCACGGGCTTCTGTAGTCTCTCTACTGGAAAGGAAAAAGTTATTTAGTGAACACATAAGCAAGCTGAAACAGGAGACTTTAATCTCAGACATTCTCTTTCCATGTAACTGCAAATATCAGAAGTAAACAGAAAATCTTCTGATCAAGGACTTTTACTTTAAACATGGTGATTTAAAAAAAAAATCACCTAATAGTAATTGTTGTTCCTAAAGTCTCAATATAGATTCCACTCTAAAGGCATATGTACCTATCGCACAAAAAATAAGCCTCAGCTAGGCAGAAGCCCCGTGCTGTTTCAAGTTTCTGTATGAGAGCAGCTGGGTTTGTGACCAGTAACAGTTGTGAACTTCCCTCACATCAACTTGTCAAATGGAAGAAAAAAAAAAGAAAGTTACTGTAGTTTAATTCTTTATTCTTGAAGTACTTTAAATACTAATCCCAGTCTAGGTGACACCTAAGCAACATGCCATGCTGAGGTGGAAATTCAGCAACTCTTCATAGAGGATTTTGAAACAATTTTTCTGTAGCATCTAATCTTATTAGAAGATCACAGAATCACAGAAACACTAGGT
>NW_010541716.1:0-686 GCF_000687285.1 Phaethon lepturus
AGCCGAGCTTTGGTGGGTTTTTGGTTTTGTGTATGGCTTTTTTTTGTTTGTGGGTGGGTTTTTTGGTGTGTTTTAATTTTTTTTTTCTTTTTAAATTAATTTCTGTAAGCAGCCGGCTGTCTTGGGGAGATGAAGTTGGTTGTGTTAGGCAGGGGGTTTCCCTGGGCTCCCCGTGAGAGAGGGAGCAGTTTGTTTTGACAGAAGAGATACAAAATCTGCCCGTGGTGGCGTTGACTTGTGTGCTTTTCCCTTTTTTTGTTTTTTTTCTTTCAAGCGACACAGACGCAGGTTTATAAACCTTCCGTTTACTTTTCCAGCATTGTTTCTTAGGAGATAGGTTTATAAATAATCATAGAGATACATGCTGCCGGCTTTTGTACTGTCTGTGGTCATTCAGTGATGCTAATGAAAAATAATTGGGTAAAAATGTGAATTATCCAGCCACACCCAGTTTCCAGGGCACTTTCTCTGTGTGTCCAGTCTGTCTTTGATAAATGGTTGATTTGCAAGGTGTAGCGTGCCCACTGCTTCAACCCCCTGCTTCAGGTAATTTCTTTTTAATGGCTTTAATTGTAAGCAACAATTTATTTCCGTTTAGTTTTTCTCTCTCCTTGAAGAGGAAAGATGTTGGTGGTTCTGCATAATTATGAGACAAACTGGTTTACAGTTACACACACCCCCCCCAC
>NW_010541717.1:0-237 GCF_000687285.1 Phaethon lepturus
GGTTCTCTCCCTTCACCCGGTTCGGATATTATTCCTGCTCCCTTATTGTTGAAAAAATAACGCTCAAAATTAAAATGTAGGCTTTAAATTATAGTAATTACCCAGCAGTTCCTCCTGACAGGCCTTTTGTGTTTCGTTCACTGACACTCACTAAGCAGATCCTCGCAGTTTGCTCCTACACGCTCAAGAAACGTCCAGCCAACGGTAGCAGAAAGCGCAGCTCCGGGGCAGCGGCGC
>NW_010541717.1:309-1499 GCF_000687285.1 Phaethon lepturus
GGACCGCAGCTGACCACACCTCTGCCAAGGCAAGCGTGGCCCATTCAGGCCTCGGACACCTCGTGGCACCCAATCCGCCCCATCCTGGTCGTTTCCGCCACGTCTCTTCATACGAGGTTCACGGCAAACAGGCGGTTTGCTCGGGGCGGGCAGATGCCAGCGCTCTGCCGGCGCCGGGGACGGGCGGGCTGGGCTGCCCTTGCTCCGAGCTCCCCTTGCACCCAGCCTGGATGAAGGGCACTTGGGTGGGGGACCCCAAGGCACGTCCCACCCCAGGACCAGCAAGAGGGACAACACGCAGCAACCGGCATGGGCTGCAAAGCAGCTTCTCCAGCCCACGTTTAGTACCGTCACCGGGTCTTTACAGCAGTAAACATCTTCAGCCGGAGAGGGGAAGGCTCCAGCATGAGCACGGGGGAGATGAAGGGAGGAAGGCACGGAGCTTGGCTCCATCCCGGCTTCCCAGCACCGCCCGTGCTGCGGCCACCTCCTTGTACGAGCAGCGGCTGGCCTGCCCCGCAGGAGCGAGACCTTGTACGAGCAGCGGCTGCTCTGCCAGGAAGAAGCGATGGAGAAAGAATGCGAAGACCTACACAGACCTACGTCCCCCTGCCCTTCAGCCCGCGGCTCGTTCAAAGGAACAGCGCAGACCCAAACGGGGGTTGGAAGAGCACACGCTCGTGTTTGCGTTTACACACCCACTCGGGCTCCAAACAGATCTTGTGCAGCGGGACAGCATCTTCAAAATGTGATGGGAGATGGCTGGCTTCTACCGTGGCATTCCGTGTCACAGGGTTTGGCTGTGTGTTCATTTGAAGAAATCAGTATTTAAAAAAAAAAAAATCACACTTTTTTTTAGTTTTGTGGACAGAATGGGACTGGGGAAAAAAGGGTTCAGGTCCGTCCAAACCTCCTCTGAGTTGGTTGTCGGCAGTACAGAAAATCAGCCTTCAAAAGAATACCTTCTGTATCCACGGAAATATTTTACATCCACCCAAGATAAATTATTCAGCAGTCTTCATGGGTTATTTAACTCTCTGACATCAGCTTTCTACATTCGTGCCCGACCCTCCTCTGCCTCATCATGCTGACTCCATCCCGTGGCCTCTCCACCTCCTGGGCCTGGGAAAAGGCGTAAAGAGCCCGAGCTTGGCTCTGCCCCGAGAAGAGCCGCGGCAAGGCGCAGGAGG
>NW_010541718.1:0-289 GCF_000687285.1 Phaethon lepturus
GAAGATACCGTTAGGAGCTGCCGGCCGAATTCCCGGCCCCTGGGTGCCCCAGCTGGCTCCGGGATCTGCTGGGAGAGCCGGGCAAATGTCTGCAGTGAACTCATCAAGCAAATTTGGCTCAAATTAGAGGGGAAGAGGAGGAAGAGGTTCCAAAAAGTCCAAAGATTTTGTTCCTATGTTTGAAGCGGTACTGCTACAGCAATAATTCTTTTCCATGGGTTAATTGGCCCGAAAACAGTGTTTTGCTCGACTGCAAATGAAGTGGTTTTAGTTTTTGACTTCACTGGAA
>NW_010541718.1:834-1790 GCF_000687285.1 Phaethon lepturus
CTAACTCTGCTGTTAATAACAGCTGTAACCTCCAAACCTGCCGTTTCTCTGGTCCCTTGCTGCGTCTGTCCCTGCTCTGATGGGTGTCACCTCATCCCGCCTGCGCCCTGGGGACCCGGTGCTGGGGTGGGAGCGCTCGTGGGGGCCGTGGAGGGAAGGCTCACGCCGTGGATGCTCTGCCCTGTGCTTCTGCACTGTGAAATCATTGGCTTTGCCCGGGGGGGTTCCAGGCATGTTCTTCCCATCTCTGCCAGCACGGGTTCATCCCTCCATCCCATCTCACCCCGCTCACGGCTGGAGCTTCAGGTCCTGCTTTGCCAAAATGCTTCCTGGTGGTTCCAAAGTTTAAGCACCAACTTCTCTTGCCTTCGGTGGCAACTGGCACCTAAGGCCCTTTAAAAAATCAACCCTGGGGTGTGAAACGTTCAGTGCCCGCTTCGGTTTGGTTTGTGGTGCTCAAGTGCTGCCTCGGTGGGCGATGGCTGTGCGGAAGGCAGGGAAGGGATCCTCCGCGGACATGAACGATGCCCCTGTCCACTCGTGGGAGAGCGAGAGCAAAGACAAGTCCCAGTTTTTGGCCGTGGCAATGGGAGCGCGTTGGTGCCCAGGGAGCGCTGACGGCCCCTGGGTTTGAAATGAGGAAGACGGTGGTGCCGTGCAGCCCCTTGGTGCTGAGCGGGGGAGAGATTCTCATGCTGTGCCCCAGGGAGTAAAAGAAACTCCCGAAGGCAAGTGCCGCTGGAATCTGGCTCCTTGCCGCGCACGCGCGTAGCCTCTGGATTTGGAGGAGGAGGAAAAAGAGTTTCTTAGAATGTTTTGGCCCACAGCTGCTTTGCCGGTACCGTTTGTGGGTCCCCTGGGCTGCTGCCGGTACGGGCAGGACCAGCTCAGTGCTGTGGTGTAAGCTCACTGACACCAGGGCTGCCTTTGGCCCCCAGCCGCCAGCGGCTCCGGGG
>NW_010541719.1:0-267 GCF_000687285.1 Phaethon lepturus
GGCCCCGAGTCGTGTTGTGCTGGAGGCGGGAGGCGCGTGGCTGGGCCCTCCGTGCTCCAAAGACGTTATTGCTCCATCACTTTCCAGTTCTTTGTACTCTACTAGGGAATTAGTGTTTTTTCCCTTTGTCACTTTTTTTTCATGGTAGGGTTTTTTTCCCCTTGTTTCCTTTCCTTTTCCGTCACGTTTTTGGTTCCATGGCCGTTTGACCCAGTGGCGCGCAGGCGGCTCCTCCCCTCGGCGTTGCTCGCGGAGGACGCGGGGAGG
>NW_010541720.1:0-1853 GCF_000687285.1 Phaethon lepturus
GCAGGACCGACGGCCGGGCGCCGCGCTGCGAGCGGGGCGCTGCAGGGAGAGCGCCCGAGGCTGCGCGCTGCGAGGGATGCAGTGGCTCTTCAGGGCCCCTCCTGCCGCTGCGGAGGGACAGGTTCGTCTGGTTTGTCCCCGGGGGCTGGTTTGTCCCCGGGGGAAGGACGGGCACCATGCAGAGCTGCACGGAGGCAGCATGCCCTGGCCGTGTGCTCGAGCACGTGGGCGGCTGACAAGGCAGGGTCGTGCTCGGTCGCACCCTGACGATGCGCTGTGCGGGTCTGTGGGCTGGTGTGGAGCCTCCACCTTCCTCCAAAGTCCTCACAGGAGAGGTGCCATGCTCTGTAGCTGCTGAGAGAGGAGCTCCTCACCCCCATCCCTTCGTACCTGCTCTCCTCCCGCCCTCACGGGCCTTTCCTCACTATTTTCCATACACCTGCACTCCCACCTTTTCCTCCTGTCTTCTAACTCTCCAGCCCCCTGGGTTTACTGAGCATCTCCTGAAGTGTAAACCAAGGAGTTGTCTTTCTTGCCCGGGTTGACAATCTCATTTCTACCCCTGTTGAAAACCATGGAACGGCAGCCGTTGAGGAAAAAACGGCAATGGAAGAGGATGAGGACGGTATACAAAACAATGAACCGTATTACATAGCTGTTTCTTTTTACTCAGTCATCATAAACAGAGAAGGGAAGCTCTAATGACACTTTCCTACAGAGTTTATGACCACAAGATAGCACCGAGGGTGAAAGCTTGGGAGACCAGAGTTTACTGATGCCACATCAACATGGGCAGAAACGATACGCACAGTTACATCCCTGTAGGAATAAGGATTGAGATTACTGACCTTCTTAGCTGAGCACATACATCCTGTTAGCTGACAGGAGAGCAAAAATGTTCTCTATGTATGCAACAAATACCATTCTTCCCACTAGGAAATAACCGGTGTTGCCTTCCAGAGCACCTCACCTTGGCTGTTCGTCAAAGCAAGATGCCCGAGTGCCCCTCGCACTGCACTGGCATGACACCTTCTCGGTCTTCAGAGGAAAACTTTGTCGACAAGTCCGTATTTCTTCAAACAGATTAATTGCTCTGGTGTATCTGTAGCATAACCCAGAGACATCTTTCTCTCAGTAGCCTACAAGATGTGTATCTCTGGCTGAACCCAAGATGAAAGCCTTCTGTAAAACAGGAGCAACAAACTATAGCACAGCCAACAGAAATGAGCTTAGACATCTGAAATATTTATGAATAGCTAAACAAATGAGTTCAAGAAAGCATTTTCTTTGCAAGGGCAAGTCACTCAGGAAGGGTAAGATGAATTACATGATGCACTATGACAGTTAGTATATTTGTAGTAGCTGTACTTGTGTTGTAGCTGAATTAATTGAGGTAGCTTTACAATACGAGCAGAGGTCTCAGGAATTAACCTGATCATTCAGATGTGACCTCTTTCTCTAGCGCTCAGAAATTAGCAATACATCATTTTTTCTTTTAAGATCTGTGAGATCTTTGTCTCTGCCCAGTGCTAACAAAAGCAATTGTAATTGTGTAAAATAAGCAAAGGGGATGGATACCACTAATCAGATCAGAACTGCAGCGGCATCACTTGACTCTAAAGAGACGTTGGTGTAGCTGCAGAGCTGACAGGCTCTTCTCTTCTCCTTTTCTGTCCTCCTTCCTAAAATTCATCAGCTTCTCAGAGCTGCCAGCACAACTGCACATGCTAGCTAGCTGCCAAATGACGTGCAGTAGAAAAGCTCCAGTGCTAGCATCACCCCCCGGCCTGTCGTGCTGGGAGCAGAGCAGTGTGCTGGAGGATCCCAGGACGAACAGCCAGCCCCGCAGCCGG
>NW_010541721.1:0-331 GCF_000687285.1 Phaethon lepturus
CCTCCTGGCAGGTGGATGAAACGCCCCCGCTGCGGGGTCCCGGACCAGTTTGGGACGCGGATGAAGTCCAACATGCGGCGGAAGCGGTACGCGCTGACAGGGCGGCGCTGGAGCCAGAGCCATCTTACCTTCAGGTACCCAACATCTCCAGGGCTTCCCATCCCCCAGCCCGTGGAGGGCCGTGGAGCCCCTTGGGGAGCGAGCACTGTCCCGGGCCATCCCCAGTGAGCTCTGTACCCCCAGCATCCAAAACTACACGGAGAAGCTGGGTCGGTACCACTCGTACGAGGCCGTCCGCCGAGGTTTCCGGGTGTGGGAGCAAGACACGCCA
>NW_010541721.1:440-1107 GCF_000687285.1 Phaethon lepturus
GGCCAGCGGGCAAAAGCGGAAGAAGGAGGCCGCAATCATGGTGCCCTTCGCCTCCGGCTTCCACGGAGACAGTTCCCCCTTCGATGGCGTCGGGGGGTTTTTGGCTCACGCCTATTTTCCCGGTCCTGGCATGGGGGGGGACACGCATTTCGACTCGGATGAGCCCTGGACGCTGGAGAACACGGATGTGTCTGGTGAGTTGAGGGCCAAGGAGGTCGCGAAGGCAACCGGAGGAGCCTGGTGGGCCCCTGGGTTTGAGATCGGGGGGATGCAGGAGCAGCTCCACCGTGGGTGATGCAGGCAGCTCCCACTGGACCACCCTCGTTGCAGGGCGCTGGGGCCGAGAACCCCCACCATGTGTTACGTCCTCCAGCCCGCCTTGCTGACGGTGCCTTTCCCTGCAGGGAACAACCTTTTCCTGGTGGCCGTGCATGAGCTGGGGCACTCCCTGGGCTTGGAGCACTCCAGTAACCCCAGCGCTATCATGGCCCCCTTCTACCAGTGGATGGACACTGAGAACTTCCAGCTGCCCGAGGATGACCTCAAGGGCATCCAGCAGCTGTACGGTGAGGAACGGGGTGGGGGATCAGCCCAGAGGTGGGGTGCTGGGCATGTGCTTGGGGAAACTGAGGCAAGGGGTGGGGGGTCGGGCCAGAGAGCGGGGCCG
>NW_010541721.1:1144-1852 GCF_000687285.1 Phaethon lepturus
GTCCCCCTGCCTCCCCCCACCCCTTCTCTTGCCCGCCTGATCCAGGTACCGCAGATGGGCACCCTCAGCCCACCAGGCCTTTGCCCACCGTGACACCCCGGAGGCCTGGCAGGCCAGACCAGAGACCCCCTAAACCACCCCCCCCGGGGAAACCGGAGCGACCCCCCAAACCTGGCGGCCCAGGGGAACTTCGACACGGTGGCGGTGCTGCGTGGGGAGATGTTTGTGTTCAAGGTACCTGCCGGGACCGCTGCCTTCCTCTTCCCAGGGACATGGTGGTGGGTCCTTGGATGGGGAGGATCCCCCGGCAAGGTCTCTGTGTACCCCCCATCCTCTGTCAATGCCCCGTTTCCCACCAGGGCCGGTGGTTCTGGAGGGTCCGGCACAACCGGGTGCTGGACAACTATCCCATGCCCATCGGGCACTTCTGGCGTGGCCTCCCTGGGGACATCGATGCTGCCTACGAGAGGCACGATGGGAGGTTCGTCTTCTTTAAAGGTGAGCAGGGAAGCTGGGTGGGAGGGCCGAGGTGGAGCGGGGACCCCAGTGCCCCCCAAGATGCTGAGGGCTGGTTGGTTTCATCCCATCCTGATCCCCTTCCGCAGCCGGAGCCACTGCCTGATCCCAAAGGGATGGGGTGGCCGCAGGCATCATACCCCGGTCCCTGCGCAGGTGTGCCCCCGCCGCAGCAGCTGGGCGCTGGCGCCT
>NW_010541721.1:1908-2118 GCF_000687285.1 Phaethon lepturus
CCTGGAGCCCGGGTCCCCGCAGCCCCTGGTCACCTACGGGCAGGGCATTCCCTACGACAGCATCGACACGGCCGTCTGGTGGGAACCCACGGGGCACACCTTCTTCTTCCGTGGGGACAGGTGAGTGGCTCTGGGGTCCTCCCTGCTCTGCTGCCTCCTTGGCCCCTGGCAGGGGTGGGCATGGCAGGTGGTGGAGACCCCCGAGCTCCT
>NW_010541722.1:0-1396 GCF_000687285.1 Phaethon lepturus
ATACGGCGGAGCTCGGAGAATAAGCCCGCGGCTTTGAAGATCCTATTGCCACGGAGGTGCTTTGTATGGCCGCGGGATGGACGCTCGAGCCGTCGACGGCAGAGGCCAGCAGCGAGTTCAAATGCGTCCATGTAAAGGAGGAGGTAGCAGAAAGCTTATCCAGGGAAGAGCAGCCTTCGGTCCACCAAACACACTGCAATATACTAAAAAAACGGGCTCTAACATGCCGCTCGAGACCGTTCCGGGACAAAAATACCCGTACAACACTGCAGCAGCTTCCTTCCCTGGACAAATCTGGGTGGTTTTAAGGGAGCCACAACCCAGGCAGTAGCAACAGGAGCCGGGAAAGTCACGGCTGACAGCAGCTACGTGCTGCACGCCTGAAGTCTCGCACTGACCTCGGCGCACACCGCGGCCACGTACCCGTGGAGAAGGGCTTTCACCCAGCAAAGCGCATCCCTGTGCTGCATCCCAGCCCGTTTAGTCCAGCGGTACGGGGGCGGTAAGGGGAAGCCCCCGCCCACCCCCCAGCCACAGGCTCGAACAGCCCTAGCTTGCTGCCCGGAGCCAAGACGACATTTTATGAACCATCAGACCCCGAGTTTCCCATCAAAGATTTGCCCAGGAAGCACCTCCAAGGAGCCGCGGGTGCCGTAAGAGGGACTTGCTCCCACCCTGCCCGCATTTTGTGGGAGGCAGAGCGCAGGCTGGAGGCAGCCGCGCGTCGCGGGGACCGGCTGACGGCGGCTGACCACCACAGTGAGCCCTCGAGGGACGGGAGCAGTGCCAAGGAAAAAGTCCACACGAGCAGAAAAAAAAAAAAATGTTGTTCGTTTCTTTAAACGCTCACTCAAAAATTTGATAAAAAAAAAGCATATATATTTACATTAAAGCTTTTCTCTTTTTGGCAACGTTACTGGCTTAAGAGGAAATGAAAAAAGCAGAGCCGAAGGAGGTACCTTATCTCGTCAGCCATCAGTTTTAGAAACGCAAGGGGCTGAAATTCAAAAAAAAAGGAGATAAAACTCAGCAGGGTTTCTTTGGCAAAAATTAGAAACACTTACAGACTGTAAGCACTACCCCCCCCACACGTGCATTTTCAGCAAAGCTTTAAATTTTTAAAATAAGGGAGGGAAAAGTAATTTTTCTCAAAAAAATAATTTCTCAGGTGGAAAAATCTTGGGTCTGGGGGTTTTTGTTTGGGGAAGAGCCATCGGGATGGTACCAGCTCGGAGAGCCACGTTGTCTCTCCAGACACCTCCAGAGCAGGTCAGGGCACGCCGAGCGGGCTGTCAGAACTGGCTGGAATGTCTTCTGGACTGGGAAAGAGAGGGGAAAAAAATCAGAAAAAAGGAAGAAGTGGGCTCAGAGCCTGGGCCGGGGCTTGCACAGCCCA
>NW_010541722.1:1435-1722 GCF_000687285.1 Phaethon lepturus
CCCGCGGCCAGGGAAACTGCAGGCAGAGGCTCCCGCTAGTGCCGCTGCCCGAGAGGTGCCGGGCGGGCGCTGGGTACCGGGGATGCTCTCACCCGGCGTCTTGGAGCAGGAAAGCTTTCTTCAGGGGGGACAGTAAGCAGGCGTCACCCCGAGGTGCGTGCGGACACGACTGCTATTCCCTGCTGGTAATCTGCTCACGTCCACCCCTCAAAACTCCGTTTCCTTGACCCATTTCCAAGCTGGTGCGAGAAAAATCACCTGGATAAGACCCTGCGGGGCAGCCAGGG
>NW_010541722.1:2127-2456 GCF_000687285.1 Phaethon lepturus
TTTCTTCTACGAGACTCAAACCCAGCAGAAGCAGAGCTCATCGACGTCCCCCTCCAAGGGAGACTTTCACAGCCACCAAGAGCATCGTCTCGGAGCAAGGGAGGGCCTGGGGTACCAAAGCACGAGCCCTCTGGGCCACGGGCAAAAAGCATTTGTCCAGCAGGTCGGAGACGACCCCAGACCTTAAATCCGCTCCTCAGCCCCCCGAGACAAACGCAACGGCGTCTGACCGGCGGGAAGGGAAAAAGAATAAAGAACAGCACGGGAGAGGGACGCCGAGGTCTCCCCGATGCCGCGGCAGCACCGTGCAGCTTCGCGGCGTGCCGGGA
>NW_010541722.1:2519-2890 GCF_000687285.1 Phaethon lepturus
GCCGCAGGCCTGCTACCGAAAACGCGCAGGGAGCAAAGCTCTTGAACTCAACAGCCCTGCGCAGGGAAACACCTCTTAAACATTTTTTTTTTTAAATAAATGGGGATTTATTTTTGTATTTAAAGCAATAACGTGTATTTGCCTTGCGGTGCGTTATCTCCCTCTATGTTCCTGAATAAGCTACAGAAAATTAGAGTGTCTCCGTTATCTGTTTGCTATCTGCGGCAGGATTAGCGGCGTCATGAACTAAGCTTTGAATCAACAACGTTTTATTGGTTCATGTCACCGACGGCTGGTTACGGCCCAGCTAAATAAGACATCAAGCCTCCCTCCCTCCCGCGGGCAGCCCGGGCTGAAGCGCTGCGGATGCT
>NW_010541722.1:3594-3950 GCF_000687285.1 Phaethon lepturus
GACTACCCCGGTAACCCGGGCAGAGCTGCCGTGCCACCCTGGTCCCGCTTTCAGGCCAAAAGAGGACAACGGACGCTCCCTTCCCGGCGGAACACCCCCTCGGCGAGACCCCAGCTCTCCCTGCCCGTCCCCACGCCCCAGCCCTCGCAGCCGGAGGACCTCCCCCCCAGCAAAACGAGACCTACGGCGGTGGCAAGCGTCAGCTACACCTCCCTTCCCTGGCCGGGGAGGGGAAAGGGAGCGCATTCCCAAAACCCTGGTCCCAAACACCTTGGTGCGATTCTCTCTCCCTCCTTCCTGCTCTTTTTTTTTTTTTTTTCCTCCCCCCTTTTAGTTGCAAAAATGCCGCTCCGTCA
>NW_010541722.1:4024-4991 GCF_000687285.1 Phaethon lepturus
GCGTTCGCGCTCGGCACTAGCCGGCGAGCCCGGCTTCGCGCTTAAATAACCTTTGCTTCTGTGCATATAAGAAATGCAGCCAGGCTGCTTCCTCAATAAGATGTCCTTACTTAGTTTTTCTATTACTGTTATCGGAGAGGATCAAAACAGACAGATGCATTTACTGTTTTCCATCAAAAGATAATAAAGAGAAACAGTTTATAAAATCAGATTATATGAAAAATTGCCTAATGATTATAATTTCTAAACCCATTGCTGAATAATGATGTATTCAAGAGTTGTCATCGAATGATGAAAGAAACCTAATATGAAAGATTTTCTCTCTGAAGAATGACTACAGATGAATTGCACAGAGATACAATCCCCTGATAAAGGACAATAAGAGCCTCTAGAACACTTAATAATAGACTACTCAGGATGAATTGAGTATTGCAATAAAAGCCCATAAATTAAAAAGTTTCAAAATGATTTCTGATAAAAGACATGCCAAGGTGAAATAAAAAAAAAATCCTTGAAATCAACAGATATACTGGCTACGGCACATTAGGGAATAGAAAATGCACTCTAGAAACTCGAAATAATTGGTTTTAAAGAGAACGCTATCGCACCTCATACACGGCAAGCTTTTCCTTGGAAAACCCGTGGAGTCAGATCGGGGTACGGATGTACGGCGCTGACTGCCCTCAAATCACAGAGTCGGTAAGGTTGGAAGAGACCTTTAAGACCAGCGAGTCCAACCAAAAACGGCCCCACCAACCCGCCGAAGCCCACGAGGCTTCCTTGGCTTTTAACGTCGAAGAGCATCCCCCACCGGCCACGGACCCTCCCGGCTGCGACGGCCGGGGAAAGGCCAGCGCCGGGCGAGGAGGCAGAGCTGGGAGCCCACGCTCTTCGGTCTCGGAGGCAAAGAAACCCGAAGAACGGGACTGAATATTAACCCTTCCCTCGGGCATCTCCTGCCAGGCTG
>NW_010541723.1:0-2839 GCF_000687285.1 Phaethon lepturus
GTGACAACATTATTGCTTTAAGCACCTTGCAGGACAAAACCCAGCAGCACCACGGAGGCAAAAAATCCCCAACCCAACCAACAATAAAAAACTTAAATAACCCCCCCCAGCACCCAAAATTCCCGTTTGGGGGGGGGGTGGTGGGAAAACGGACTGAAGCAAGCTTCCTAGTGATGCCAATTACAGCTTTGTGCCCTACATTTGGGGTTTGCACTGAGGCGCTTGTATTGCTAGCTAGCTAGAACTGGAGCAAAATTTCCCTTGTAGGCTAGATCTAAGAGCAGCATTGAGGGGGTGTGGGGGGATGGAGCAGCATAACAGTCAAGGCCTTTGTTTTTTGTAAAAAAAATTTTTTTTTTTTTCCTGTTTGTCAATAGCTTGCTCTTTGTATGGAGAGAGATTTCGACTTTCCCAAAACAAACATTTAGTTTCAGACTTAACACAGATGTTATTTGTTTTGTCAATTTGTAAATACAGCACAGAATTTTTTTGTGGTATTTTCAAACTAGAGCCAGGGCTCTGTTAACTTGGTTTCAGCTGAAAGCACTGCTCTCCTGGGGAAAAGAGAAGCTAGTATGTGAATGCTTTTAAAAATCTTTGGCTAAAGTGCTCGAAAACAAGTAGATTAAGGACTCGTTCATGTATGAGTTTCTTAATAGTTTTGTGGGCTTTTTTGGGGTTTTTTTTGTTTTTTTTTTTAAAACCCCTGGCCCCAGGCTACCCCACCCTGGTGGCACCTCACTTGTATTGCACTTTTTTTTTCTGGGCTACGCTACGGTGAGTGGTGCCATCTCTCGTTTTAAACTAGCGGGACTGCAAAAAAGTAATGAAAAAAGTAATTTCTGCCTCCAGGAAGCTGGTGGGCAGGATTAAGGATTCGTCATGCCACAGCAGCAGGTTTATGCTGCTAGAAATGGGGTGGCCATCACTGCTTTCCTAAAGCCATAACCTGGGAAGGGAGCGTGGTGGTCCAGAAAGTCCCCAGGAGCTGTGGGGCAAGCTCACATCCCCTCTCAGCAGCACAATAAGCAAGTCACACACATCTCCTGGGGACACACAGCAGTGCTGCAGTCCAAAACTTGCTCCAAGAACTGCGTTTCACCCACAATCTGAACAGGCACTGCAGGGGAGAAGGATGCTTTCCAGCTTGCCATATGAGTGAGGACATGCCACAGACCGTGAGATCCCAAGATACCAGCTGGGAAAAGGACTTTGGGGTCCAGCTCTTTCTGGCACAAAACACCTCACTTTCTTGAAAAGAGGATGAAAAGGAAATGCAGACCGCTGCCAGCTCAGCACAGTGTCTGGCAGCCAGCCTGAAGGCAAGCCTTCCACCCAGCGCAGAAACACTCTGCTCCAAGAGCCAGTAAGTTGGAAGTCAGAGGCTGCAGAGACTCTCAGAGGCTTAATTTTATTTAAGTTATATACTAAAAGGCAACGCATGCAGCACATAATGGACTTGACCTGTACAAGTGGTAAAAACAGTGTCTTTTAACCGGGCAGTGTATTATTAGGAAACTCAGCATGCCAGAAGGACTTGCATTATGGGTGAGGGCTGAGGAGAACACTCTGTGCTTGTTCCTTGCAGAACTTTGAGATCAAAGCAGACATTGGATTCATATGGCTCACTGCAGTTCCCTCATCAGAAAACTTTCTGCAGAAAACAGCTATACGGTTGGGTTTTTTTTTTTTTTATTCTCATGGCTCACCAAATACCAAGCTCATCAAATATGCCTACCATAGCGGCAGTCACGGCCATGGGGCTGTGCCGCAATGAAAAACACTGCCGTATAAGCTTGCCCTGATCACTGAAGAAAATGGGACATATGACATCTTAAGTCAGTCACCACAGGAAAAAAAATGTTTACTTGATGTAAAACAAACAGCCTTTTGTCCTCCCGGTCAAATGGCAAACAACATCCAATCATTGAGTTTTTACTGAAAATGAAAACTTTCTCAAAAATACGATTTCTTTTAAAAGACTGAGAACCCCAAATGCTTTAATCTAAAGAAATGAGAAACCTGCTTTGTGTCCCCTTTAGATTCTGTAGGGAATGAACGAGCAGCACAGAACAGCCACTACTTTCTGCTCACGTTGCCATAAACTCCTTCTCCCACAGCAACTGGTGGCTTTCACTGTCCTTATTAAGAATTTGAGAATATTCTGTCTGTAATTTGACTTTATTATTTCCTGCTCAAGTTTTCAACTCATACTGAACGCTTAACTGAAGTTATAAAAGAAGCCCCCAGCCTGTTTGCTCCAAGGAAAGCTTTCGGCAACTCTTCCTTGGCGTTTTACCTCAGGAGGACTTGCAGAAGAGACTTCGCTGGTGACAGCAGAGCCACGTCAGGCCGTTTTTAGGAAGTTAAACCGGGATGATCTACCAGCTTCAGCTATGACATCACCTAGTTACCCCCGCAGAGCTGTGAGGTTCACAGGTACCACGCGCATGCAAGTCACGGGTCACGCCACATGCCTCGCTCCGGACTGCTGCGACTCGCCACGGCACTGCACCCGCGCGAACGTGGCATCTCCGCGTCCCGCTCACACCTGAGCCGACGGGACGGGACTACGTGGGACACCGGCAAAATGCGTAAAAACTGCAAACCGCAGGGACGGTACCTCGGGTTCATTCGTGAGGACTCACTCGCCGCGCCTCCCCCGCGGCCCAGCGGGGCTCCGCTAGCAACATGGGTGGGTGTCGGGACGCCCACACCGGTGCAACAAACGCCATCGGGAAAGGCGGCGACGGCTCCCAGGGGCAGCGCCCGCCCTCCCCGGCTCAGGTGGGCGCCTCTATCACGACACTGAGAGGCGATTAAGGGACCCGCCAGGGAC
>NW_010541724.1:0-545 GCF_000687285.1 Phaethon lepturus
GTCCCGGTGGGTCCAGCCTCTTGCCCCGCAGAGGTGTCCGTGCCGCCGAGCCACCAAGGAGAACCAGGGCGGGTGTGCAGCCGGGGAAGGTGGTGGGTCCCGGGATGCCGCCCTGCTGAGCCCATGCATCCTGGGGAGGAGCAGCACCGTCCTGTCCCAGTGCTCCCCAGCCCACAGAGCTGCCTGGCGTCGGGGAGCGTGTCTGTCTTTGAATCAAGCAGGCACTGATTAAGGCCTAATTAAATTGGCACTAAACTGTATCATCAGGGAAACTCTTTAAGAGTCATATCATTAGCAGAGAGGGTCGTAAGAGGGGTGGGGCGCAGCATCGCTGCAAATGCTAGCGGAGCCCGGCAGAAACCGAGGGGGAAGCGATATCATTCAGATGCCACAGAGCACTTGGACATCAGGTGGCCAAGAAACGAGAGATATTTTTCTTCCTCTCTCCCCGTCCCACTGCCTCCCCCAGATTTGGGAGGAGACATGGGAGCCAGCCGGAGCACGGGGCCAGCCAGCCCCTCTGCATCCCAGCGCCGGCCCTGGGG
>NW_010541724.1:600-1294 GCF_000687285.1 Phaethon lepturus
CCTGCTCCCCAGCAAAGGTCCGAGCTTGCCCTGACATCAGGGTGAGGGGTGGAGATGGGGGAACACAGGAAAACAGCCTCTTATTTATCCCAAGAGGTCATAAGCGCCTTGGAAGAGGCTGGAGCTGGATCCCCGCGGTCCGGAGGAGGCCAGCGTCTCCTCGAAGGAGAGGTTTCACAATTCATCTCATTTGTTCACTGTGGCATTTTCATCACGGTAGTTCGACTTATGCAATTACATAAAAAACATCTAATGAAATCTCGGTGACACAAAACATGAACGTTTATATTGGCCTCCCCGTGCCGCGGAGTTGATCTTGGCTGGGGCGTCCAGACAGACATTCTGCATTCTTCAGAGATTAAGCACTGAAACGCTCCGGAGAAACCCAGCTGCCCGCTCCCCCTGCAGCCGCGCCGCTAATTCCAACCACATGCTCGGCGGCCGGGGAAAGGGGAACACGGACCTTATACACACAAAAAGGGACCCAGCCCGGCACCCCACGCACCCCCCGGCTGCATCCCCCATCACCACGAATACTTGCGGATCTCCGAAAATAGATCTGTGCGCAGTGAGCGTGATGGCTTGGTGGATAAAGTGTTAGGTATAAATAAGGTACTGCAGGAAAATCGTTAAGGAAATAAGAGGAGCAATGGGTAAGCCTGAGCCCGTGGCGGGGATGCCATGATGCCCGTGC
>NW_010541724.1:1506-1891 GCF_000687285.1 Phaethon lepturus
TCTTGCGGGTCCTGCCTGTTCGTCGGCCCACGGGATGTCAGGCCCCAGTCCAAAGCAGTGAGCCCAGGAGGCTCTGGGCAATGCAGCCCTCGTCCTGGTTTGGTTCCCACCTCCCCTCTTTTAAAAATTCTTCTGTCTCCCATTAAAAATCAAGCTGATTTTTAAAAAAAGGAAAAAGAAGGGGAGGATGAGACATGGCTGGCAGGGACTTTGTCCTCAACAGTGCATGGGGAGCTGGGCAAGGAGCAACAGCACTTCCAGAGGTGGGGATGGGATGGGGATGAGGGGAGCGGACACCCCATCCTGATGCTGCCCACATCACCCATGAGCGTGTCCCAGGCTGCCCCGCACCCACACCCAGGTCCCGCTGGGCGATGCTGCTCAC
>NW_010541725.1:0-426 GCF_000687285.1 Phaethon lepturus
TCATATAGGGCTCCATACAGCAGCCTTCCACTTTTGATGCTTTCCCACAATGCAACAGGACCCAGCAGTAAAAAAGACATATTGTTTTTCATTTTCTGGTAGCTTATTATATAGTGGGGCCTCTTCAGCATGCGTCACCTCCTCCTCTGGTGATATCTCGAAGGCTTTGCCTTCTGGCCAGTCCATGATCACTTCCAAAATCTCTGGGCAACTGGGGTTTCCTATTCAAGCCCGCTGTGTGATCAGTGCGGCCCACTTACTCCACGCAGCATCAGTCGCATGATGTGTAGAGGGGATCCTCCCTTTGAACATCCAGCCCAGCACCGGCAGTTGGGGTGCCAGGAGGAGCTGTGCTTCAGTACCAACCACTTCTGAGGCAGCTCGGACTCCTTCATATGCTGCCAATATCTCCTTTTCAGTTGGAGT
>NW_010541725.1:536-740 GCF_000687285.1 Phaethon lepturus
CCCAGACTGGCCCGAGGGCTACGGCATGAACTATCTCCTGTTTGATTTGTTCAAAGGCTTGTCGTTGCTCAGGGCCCCATTTAAAATCATGCTTCTTCCAGGTCACTTGATAAAGAGGGCTCACAGTCAGACTGTAATTTGGAATATGCATTCTCCAAAAACCCATGATGCCCAAGAAAGCTTGTGTTTCCTTTTTGCTAGCTG
>NW_010541726.1:0-1022 GCF_000687285.1 Phaethon lepturus
GGTTCACAGGGCTGTCGGCTAAATTGCACCACGGCATCGTTACTCCCGGTGATGGTGTGACAGGCAAGACAGAGCCCAGCTGGATTTTCAAAACCTAAGCACTTTGCGACACTGGCAGGCAAAAAAAAAAACCAAACCCAAACCCACCAACCCACAACCCTCTTAGTCTGAGCAGGTTTTATCTGGAAATACCCAAATCTAGTAAGTACAAGACCCCACAAAGTCATTCCTCCTGAACCACTTTTCTGGCCAAACCTTTTAACTGTCACTGGGAAATAAAGAGTGATAGGTACCAGCCCCAGCCAGCGTTACCTGATTAGTCTAGTCCCTACCGCATCCTTAACGCGGCCTGTCTTCAAAGGGATGAAGCAAGGCTGAAATGACGGATGTAATTTGGCGCTTTCAGACAGACTTAGCGCAAGAAGAAGAGTCAAGTTCATTACATTGGAGTTCACCACAGAGCTGCGGCAGCCGTGGAGAAGCAGCCCGTGCCGGGGGTGAGCCGCCGGCCGGGCGCCCGCTTCTGCAGCCAGAGCACAAGATGCGCCGTGAGCGGGTAGGGTTAACCCAAACGTGTCCCTCTGCGGTGCGAATCTGCCGGGCTTTTCCCCCCGAGCGCAAGAAGGGGGACGCGACGGGAAGGCAGGCAACGCGGTCCTGCAGTAATTCTGCCGGAGCCTCTCTACAGGGATCCACCCTCGCTGTCTGCGGCACGCAGATGTAATGCTGCCTCTTTGCCACTGCACGCTCGCCTCATTTCTAAAACACTTACACATGCAGCATGCATTAGAATTAAAAAACCATTAAACCTCGGAAAGGAAAAACTTTGACAGGATGCGTAATATACTAAGTATAATTAATTAAATTGGATGAGGCACTAGGGGACGAGAGAAGAGTGGATGGAGACTGTTCTTGGAAAAGGGATGGTAATGCACTAATGTTCAGTGTGTGCCATTAAGTAAGAAACAGCCCTGGAAGAGGCGAGGATGAGCGACGGGAGCTTCGAGAGACGGCACCAGCCA
>NW_010541727.1:0-803 GCF_000687285.1 Phaethon lepturus
CCAATATCCTAAAGTACCCATAATTTGTTGTCATTCCTTTTGAGATTGGGGCATTTGTAATTGTTCTATTTTATTTAAGGTGTCCGGTGGAATTGCTGCACTACCTGCAATCCACCAAGTACCTAAAAGTTTTACTTCTCTGCTTGGTCCCTGACATTTTTCAGGTGAGACTTCATCTTCTGCCTGTTGTACCACTTGCCATGCTGCCGATGGTGCGTAGGAGGTTCCTCCGATTAGAATATCATCTATGTATTGATACAGTTTCACATCCTGAAGGAGTGAGACTGTTTGTAAAAGTTCAGCAAGTGCAGCATGAGCAACAGTGGGTGCATGTTTATATCCCTGTGAGAGTCTGTTAAAGGTGTATTGTACGCCTTCCGAAGTAAAAGCAAATTTCTCTTTAACCTTTTCTTGTAAGGGGACCATAAAAAACATATCTTTTTATGTCTCGCGCTGCCATCCATGGGTGCGCGGCTGCTTGGAGTGTGGCTGTTAAAGCTGCAATATTAGGTACTGCAGCTGTTAACGGGCCTGTGTTAGCATTTAAGCGCTGGTAATCAATAGTTAATCACCATCTCCCATCCAGTTTTCTGACTGGCCAAACAGGTGAATTATATGGGGAGTAGGTTCTGGAGATAATTTGTCGTTTTTCCAAATCTGCTATTACTTCAGAAATCCCTTTTTGTGCCACAGCAGAAATGGGGTACTGCAGGACATTAGTAATTTTCCAATCAGGGAGTGCAGGGGCTGCGCAAAGTACTTGCACTGTAGCCTCCTTGCGACGAGCGAGGGAAGACAAGCAG
>NW_010541728.1:0-221 GCF_000687285.1 Phaethon lepturus
CTCATGTCCCCTCTTGCTGGGCACTTGCTGTGTCACTAGATTTGGGTGCGTGGGGAATGAGGCAGGGCATTTTGGCCAGGGAGGAGAGAGGATGACTCTGGGGGTTGGTTTATTCCCATGCTGTTGGCTTTTCAGGAGCCTCCTTGCCACCCCTGTCCTGCTGCCACTGCTGCCCCAGAGCACCCCAAACATCTCAAGGCTTGCAGAGGCCATGAGGTGCT
>NW_010541728.1:498-817 GCF_000687285.1 Phaethon lepturus
CCGCGAGCGCTTCAGCCCCGGCTGCCAGAGTGCAGCCCCGAGCGCCGGGACCTGCGCTCGGCTCCGGGCTGGGGCTGTTTCCTGCCCACTGCTACAAAATACTGCAGCACCGGGGAGGTGAGTGAGTCACTGGCACGACGGGGAGCGACTCCCCACCAGCAATTTCAATTGGTCTCTTGAAAAATCTCCCAGTTCCCTTTCTGAGCCTGGCCCAAACGAAAATAAACACTGCACTGGCGAGTGCTGCGGGGAGCAGACCCACTTCTCTCTCCCAAGCGAGCCCTGGCCCCCGCCCAGCTCCACGGAGACCCACCAGCAT
>NW_010541728.1:932-17575 GCF_000687285.1 Phaethon lepturus
CAGGTGGAACCTGTGACGCCTGCTGCCCCCGCTCGCCCGTGCTCCTGCCCCGCTGGGACCGCCTGCAGCGCACCGCAGCCGAGCACCGGGGAAAATGGTGGCGACAGAAGACCATGGCATCAGGTACCCATCCCCGTGGAAGGGGGACCCAGCCCTGCCCACCGGGCCCTGCTGGGATGCAGGGAGAAGAGGCAGGGAGGGAGGAGGGAAGCAACTGTCAGGCAAGCCCAGCCCAGGCAGGAGCCAGCTCGGGTTTAGTGCTGCCTCTGGCTCGTTTTGCTTCTCCATCTCTGTTTCCCCCGCGCGTGGAAGGGGACAGAGTTGCCGGATGAAGTCCCTTGTTAAGTGTCTTCGAATCAGCTGTTGAGAAATGTAGAGCCTTTTCTTTCAAAGAAAAGCTCATTCATTACATGTCCAGCCTTGGGCCATTCTTTTCTACTGCTAGCTATAAATGAGGATTATAATTCTGTGTGCAAGTAACAGTTTATTTGACTGACTAGCAAAGCTGGCTCAATAAAAAGAACTGTAGAGTATAGTTACGGTCACAGAAGTGACTTACAAAAGCCGCTGCACGTTCCAGCTCCAGATCTCCAGGTACATGTTTGTCTTACAAGTCCAATCTGATTACTGACAAAAATTGGTTTGTAATCTTGTTATCCCTCCACAGCCAATACAGCTGTGGAAAGGCAAGCTGGTTTTTTATGTGCCTCAGCCTTCATTAACATAATTACCAGCTGAAGTTTCAGTTCCCAAATCCTTTATGGCAATAGTTGATGATGTGTGAAGCAGGCAGAATGCAGCTTGGATTTCAGATACCAACCAGGGCAGGCAGGGGAGGAAATCTCATTTTGACTGTAGAATTGTTGAGCAAAGAGTTTTGCAAGCCCTCAGCTCTCTGCACTCTCTCTGAGATGTCCTCCAAAAAATTCTCAGTGTCATGGGGTCATCCTTCTGCTAGATCTGCCCAGGGAGGGTCTGTCCCAAAGAGCAAGCAGGGAAAGTCCCCTCACTTCAAAACCACTCCAGCACCGGAAAGAAGTCGGTCATCAAGGGTATCACGTGGTTAGGACACATCAACCCCAAGGGTCATGCCTCCACCCTTGAGCATGATTTTAGAGTGATGCCAGATTCACACAATCCCCAGCCGGATCTGCAGTGCAACCCATGGGCTTTACTTTCAGGTGGCACGGTTAGGCAGAATATCGTAGACCTCTGCCACAAAACTTGACAGCAACTCTTCTGTGTCCCTGCTCCTTGCTAGGTAAGGCTGCGGCATTGGAGCCAAGCGACCCCGCTATCGAGGCAGCAGAAGGCTTGCCAGACCCCTCCTCGGTGCTGCTCACTGTCGGGGAGGGCTTTCCACAAGGTAAGATCCTGCCTTTGGCATCACCCAGGTTTCCAGTGGTTAAAGGTAGCAAGGCCTGGCACCGCAGCTAACTGCACCCCCGCCACCCCGTGAGTGTCTCGTCTGGGTGGGTTTGTGGTGTTTGAGCGTCGCAGGCAGGCGGGGGCTGGCGGCACCGGGGGGCTGGCGGCACCGGGGGGCTGGCTGCAGGGACGCAGTGTGGCAGAGGCAGCTCGGTGTGGCTTGGAGCTCCTTCTCCCCCTTAACCCTGCACGTTTCTGTTTCAAGAGATTTCGCTCTTCTTCTCCATTGCGAGCCGCTCCTCCCAGTGCCCCAATTCCCAGCTCCAGGAAGCAGCCAGAAAGAAGCTGTGGGCCCTGGAGAGCGATGACAGAGACGTCTGTGCCCTGTTCAAGGTAGGAGCCGCAGCCCAGCAGGGCAGAGAATGTGCAGGGAGGCTCCTGGCACGATGGGATGCGTGACGGGACACCAAACCCAGCCGAGAAAGAGAAGTTCCTCCAAGGCTGCTGCAGTGTGTGTTCCTGCACACGGGGTCTCTGTAGGGGACGGGAATGATGGGGGAATTGAACTGGTAACAGGTTAGAGGCAGATGCAAAGCTGACCCTCATGTCAGGAGCCTCATATTGGAGGCTCTGAGCTGCTTGAGGGATCATGCAGATAGCCCTGGGGTGAGTCTAAATAGCCAGCATTTCACAGGCCTCGGATCACCAAAGCTGTGTGCCAGACTCGAGTGCCCAGTGGATGTGGCATTTCTGGACATACCCAGGGGTTCTCAGAGTATTTGGCTTCGTATAGAAAAATCACTACAGGTATAGAGACATTTCCTGGACTCAACTTGCCTTCCCTCCTGGTTTCCGAGGGCCCTCAGGGCTCCCTACAGAGCTTCCCAGAAGACCTGGAACAGTGCAGACATACTAGTGCCAGCAATAGTGGAAAGAGCTGCAGCCTCAAGGCACAGTTACCGCTTTCAGCTTCAGAGCTGCAGTTTGGAAGCTGTGCCTGCCCTGACTGAACATTAACCCTCCCATGGTATGGTTCAGGTGTCTGGGCTTCAAAAGCACAGTGGTTCTGGGGTGTGCCATGGGGGAAAAGATTTGGAGGAGGAGATGGGGTTTCTTCACCCTCTCACTGCTGTGCCACGGGGAGTTGTCACTGTGGGTGCTCCATCCCTCCTGGCTGAAGGACTCAGCTGGCTGGATCATCCTCCCCTTGATCCCAGGCAACCAACTTGCACAGTTTTCGGTCTCAACTATGCTAATAAATGAGCGTCTGGTCTCATTCCAGGGTCTAATATTATTCCCACACTGACAAAGGAGACCCCCTGTCAGAGTCCCAGGACTGTCCCTTGATCTTTGTCTTAGTGACAAAATAGTGTTTGTCTTCCATGTGTAGGAGCTGTCAGCCAGGCTGGTCTGTGTGCAAGCACAGGAGGATCGGTTCCTCCTCACCTTCAAAACCCTGGAAGAAGTCTGGAAGTTTTCCACGTATCTGGCCTTAGGTAATGTTTTCAAGGTGTGGGAGATCTAAACAGACAGTGTGAGAAGCATTTTTGCAGAAGGTATTCTTTGACAGCAAAAAAACAGTAATGTAACAGGGTGGACAGGAAAAGAATATGAATTAGAAAACCTTGGTGTCCATCTACAGATGGTTTCAGATTTATGAAACCACTGTCTGGACCAGTAAAAGAGACCTAGGAGGATGCATTTTTGGTAATGCCTCTGTTGCATTTTGGGGATGGAGAGAGAATTAGAGGCTGTTGTGTCACAGCATGGTTGCAGATGGCAGACTAGGAGACATCCGAAGAGCACTTCATCCTGCCCAGTGAAGGAGGGTGCTAACACTGCTTTCCCTCTTGGTTTCTTAGGATATGTGGGCAGCTGCTTGGAGCAGCTTCTCTTTGACCAGGAGTACTGGCTAAACTGTGCTCTGATGGAGGACACAGAGATCAGAGTTACTGTGGATGAAGATCGTTTGGCCACCATGTATATGGGTCTGCTACTCCAGGAAGGTGAGAAGGGGCTGCATATGTACGGAGTTCCTCTAAAGCGTCGCAGCAGGGCTGTGTTGTAGCCCTGCGCTGGGCTATGTCTTGCACTGATGTTATTGACCTGGGCATGACTCTCTTTGCAGGTAACTTTTTTTCCAGAGCAGTGCCCGGTGTCTGGCAGCTGGAGCGGGAGGGAGAGGAAGGCCTGCAGCTCTGCACAAACGAGCTGATCCATGTGAAGAACGTTGGAGAGGAGTCCAAGTGGGAAGGGATGTCCTTACTGACGGGTCAGCGAGGCCTGGTGCCTGTGACAGCTCTAGAGCCAATACCTCACCCATTTTACCAGTAAGTAGTCTGGCCAGTTAATAGTGTTCAAGCCAAGATTCTTTCCTGATCCTGATGCATGAGCCAGCACCGAGCCTGGGGTGAGATATTGCTCTTGCCTCTGGCAATGTGCAAGAGCTACATAATTTTGTGAGGATATACATTATGCATAAAGACAACCACTGGAACCAATTCAGGTCCTGTTAATGGGACAGAGCAGGGACATACTTCAGATATCATTCTTGTATGGTATTGATTTAGGACATACATGAGATTATTTGTGATTTACAGGTGAGTAACTGGGAGAAAAAGCAGACCCCAAGACTTAGATAATGCCAGCCAAAGTGAGGCCTCATGCTGGACACTGGGCTGAGCCTCAAAGACACCCACAGCTCCTCCTGTAGTCACACAGTGAAATCCTCCTTACCGGCTGGCAAAATTACCCTGTTCTTACCATGTGGTGTGCGGCTGCAGTTGTGAGGTGCAAACTGCCATCCATGCCCAGTAACACCATTACAAGGAATTACTGGACTGGCCACGCTGGCCATGCTCCGTAGCAGCTCCAGCACTCCCACAGGACAGAACATCTGTCCTGCTTGTGTGAGACTATCCCTGGAGGTGGCCTGAGGACAGGACTGCTCAGGGAGCACCAGTGTGGTTCCCCTTTGCCTTGCAGGTGGTTCCTGAAGAATTATGCTGTGAGTTTGGGCATCTCCCAGGAGATCAGTGGGACCACCGCTCAGCCAATTGGTGAGTGATACCTGGCCAATGCAGCTGCCCTTGCCCTTTGCAAGAGCAAACCTGGGTTTGGCCACAAATGCAAAGGGCCCATCTCTTGTTCTGACGATGACAGTCCATTGCAAGGTGCTCTAAGGGAATAGTGCACCTTTGGACTCTCTTGAATGGAGAACAGAGCGTGCAAATTGCATGTACTTAGAAGGGCGATCTGAAGAACACAGAGTACAGAGGGCTGCTGATGGCATCCTTCTGCCACTGGGTTTTTCTATGCTATGCAATTGTACCTCTCCTTTAATTCTTTCGGGTCTGAAGTTTTAAATAATTAGCCTCCCACCAGTGTGCACATGACACCTGTGCCCATCGTCTACCCATTAGCCCCAGGCCATTCCTGCCTGGACATGGGCACTGTCCAGAGCATGCTGGACATGGGAGGTCACTGCAGGTGTGCATTTTGCATGTAGTGTAATGGACTTTTGCACTGTTAAAGCTTTCACTCCTGGCAGAGTTGAGACAGTGCAGCTTCTGTGAAGCTCCTTGTTTCCAGCCACCTTCCATACTGCAGCTCTCAGAGGTTTCAGTCTTTGGCTGTGTGGCATTTATCCATGCCTCTTGTATATTTTATTATAAACCTCTTGTCACAAGGAAACAGCAGTGATCTGAGTCTGAGAGCACAGTAAATCCTAGGGGACAGAGAGGTAAGCTTTCTCAAGCTGAAATCGTGGTCTCTCCTTGCCCAAGTCTTTTCCAGTGGGGAAGTTTTAACAGTGGCCTCACACTAAATGCCCTTGTTTGCCTTGGTTTCCCAGTCAAAGGCAGATGCACAGCCACAGAGGATCGCAGAGGAGCAGCGTGGGATGAACTGAGTTTCTCCAAAGGAGACAGCATAGAAGTCATCGGCTTCCTCATTCCAGGACTACCGTGGTTTGTGGGCAAATCCCTCAGCAGTGGGAGCATCGGCTTTGTCCCAACCCAATACATAAATCCCGAGGCTTGCAAACCTCTGTAAGTTTACTGCTACTGTCTAGATTAATTTAAACTCAGGAGAAAGTGAAGAAAAGACTCCAGGTCCAAACTCAAGGCTATGTAAGAGTCCAGGGAAGGTAATTTGCTTTGCAAGGCCTTCATAGAGGATACTTTTGAGGTCTGTCCAGAAGACTTGGCCAGGCTCTGCTGCCAACAGGCTGCGGGAGTCTCTGCACAGACAAAGCATTCATATTTCATTGGCCTCAGGTGATTCTTGGAGAGGAACAGATCTGTCCCTGGGCTAGACCTGGCTTTATGTTAAGGCAGCCCAGGACATATGTGTACCAGACAAGCTGGCTTCACAGCTTCACCTAGAAATGTTCTTGTCTTTGTAGCTTTGTCTGAGGGGCTGTGAGTCTGGCAAGGGTGGGGAGAGTGATCACTGCCAAGAAACCAAGTCCTGCTTTGCTTCCTTCTGCCCCTTTGCTTTCTGCGGGATGTCGAGGCAGAATGACCACTGGCACAGTTCCTCGCTGAGCAGAATTAAACACCCTCCCAAGGACACAGACAGGAGTTATCCAGGGGGGAGGGTGATGGAACCCCATTCTGATGACCCAGGCAGTTGTCTTTGTTGGTGGCTTAAAGACATAGCTCTAGTTCAATAAAGTCCAAAAAAGCTTCTCCTCCAAGGGTCTGGGGGGGAAGGAGGGGCAGGGGAGGGGAAGGTATGAGGTCTCAATCTGTTGCTAGGTCTATTGAGTTTTCCTGCGTCAGGCTCACTCAAGGTAAATCTTAGCCAATTTTCTCTGACACTACAGAGAACAGATAGGAGATCAGATGATGCTCTGGCCTCAGAAAGGGCTTCTAGAGGAAAAAAAGACTGATAGATCCCTTCCTCTGGCACCCATCAGTTCCCCCATGGAGAAGCTGGATCTGAGAGCTCTAATGGGGAATATGTCCAGACTGGTATCCATCTGCAGCAGAGCTTTTCTGGTGGGAGGAAGAGGAGGGATGGGAAAGCCCACCTCCATCCCACAGGACATCTGTAGTGTCAGGGGATGGGGAGACACTGACTGTTTTCCCCTGATGTCTGCCCTCAACCTAGGGAAAAGGGCTTGGTGTTTCTGAGTGAAGAAGAAAAACCCGCGCTTTTGCGCATCCCCTGCAATGGTGGCGAGCAGCACTTCACCTCCCTCCTCGGTGACCTGGCACGCACTGACATCACCTCTGTGTACCGGTTGGGTGAGTTTCCCCTCCTCTTATGTGCCCAGCCCCATGGATCCCCATGGAGAGCAATGCCGGGCAGTGTCTAGAGAGCTCCTTGCTCAAGACTTTACAGGGGAGACAACTGCTGTGGTTGAGACAGCCTCCAAGCCCTCTGCCCAGCCTGGTCACGAAAGGTTGTAGATACCCTCAAGAGCTGGGCCTTGCCACACTGCAGTTTGCAGGGGTCTTCTCTGCTTCCAGGGCAGCTCCTCAGCTGTGGTTGACTCTGGCAGATGCTGCTCTCGACTGATCCTGGCTGTAGGTCCCTGCCTACAGCAGGTCCCCTGCTGCTGTCTGACTTTGGGTGTATATTGAGGGGGATGAACAGCTAAAGTGGCAGGTGTCATTGTCTCCATGCCCACAGCAGGAGCCAGGAGGTCAGGGTTCCTGGGTTCTCTTCTCAGTTTCTCTATGCTGGCTGTCTGGCTTTTGGCCATAGCTAATTTCTCTGTCTCTGTTTCTTGCCTTCTCACTACCTCGAAGCACAATGTGGCCACACAGGGCTGAGCCTGGGATCCCCTGGGGTTCAGGGGACCTCCCAGACCAGCCAGCTCAGGTGCAGTGAGCCTGGGGTAGAGCCTGTCAGAGACACACATATATCTGAAACCTCTGAATAGGCACAGCAAGGCTCTTAAGAAAGACAGAGCTGATAAAACTCTACCCATGAAAAATAAGACCTGCTTGATCCCAGGTAACTATAATGTCACTGGTGCTTACCCCACCACCAACTCCATGGTCTTGTATCCAGCCAAGCCTGAGCAGACAGGCAGGGTTGAAAATTCCAGCTGGCCGTGGTGTCTGCGGACAGAAGTGAACCTGCTCTCCCACATACCGGTCTGGGGTTTAGCAGAGCAGTGGAAGGTCTCTATAAGGGTTGAGTACTGTGTCTGCACATTAACACTGACCAAGGCTTTGGGCTTTTTGTTTTCTGATTGTTTCTTTGTGTAGATGGTTTTGAACCTACAGCCATGTTCCCGAAAGTGCCATCAGGTAAGTATGTGGAGGGGACAGAATGGGATGCTTTTATGATGACTTCTGAGGGTGAATTTTGACATGGGGAAACATCCCACTATGGTTTGCCTGTCCCTTCCAGAGGCTGTTCCCTGTGGCTGTAAAGATACCCAGCTGCTCCAGTCTTGGGAGGAAATAAATGGCTTGGCTACGACTAGCACCTCCGAACTGTCTAGCCCAGGGAGTGAATCAGCCCCTGGTACGCTGCAAGATGTTCTCCTGGAGAATCTGGATGACTTTGATGATCCCAAGTTCTTTATTGACCTGAACGCTGGACACATGGAAGATGCTGATGTCTTTGAACCCATATTGACCTTCCTTAACCAAGACAATTATGTGCCCAGTTTTCAAAGCCTCTATGATCTCAGTTTTTCCTTTCTCAACTCCACTTTTTATGGTTTCTCTGATGAGGATGAACTGGTCATGTACCTTGAGACGTCCAGGAACTGGGCCAAGCGGACTCATTCAGTGTGGGCTCATGTCAGGCTCTGTTTCCTCTTGGGTAAGCTCTGCATCAAAAAGGTCAAGTTCTCCCAAGCTCGAGTCTACTTTGAGGAAGCCATGAGCATCCTGGACAGGGGTTTTGGGGACCTGACCCTGCTGGCTGCATTGCATGTGAACCTTGCCTCCATCTACTTGAAACAGAACATGAAGCAGAAGTTCTCCTCCCTGCTGGGAAAAACGGTGGCCTTGCTTGTCTGCTTGCCTGGCCGCTCTTTCAGCTCTGAGAATGAGCTGGAAGTCATGATGTACGTCCTGAGGGAAGCCATTGCTGTGGGTAACGCTCCTTTGGAAGCACGGATCTCCTTCCTTATTGTCAAGCTCTTCCTACAACTAGGCAAAAATGATGAAGTGCTGCCCTTTACCGAGCACCTTCAATGTCTCACCACCACTTTACTCAGCCCGGACACTAGTTCTCTGCCACTGGATGCCACCCCCATCTTGAGCTATCTGTATGACAAGAAGTATTTGCCAAATATCGCGGTGGCCTCTGCTAGGTTGTTTGTTCCCAGTGGCATCAAGGGGGCACCGACACCCATTTGGAGAGCTGGCTTCATCCTCCAAAATACTTCCAAACTTCTGGGAAGCCAGCTGGAGAGGAGCAGCATCCCAGCACTGGCTTGTTTCTATCTCAAGCAAGCATTGCATTTCTCCTGCGAGGTCAGAGCTGTGCCCATCCAGAGGACGCTGTGTGCCATCTTGTCCAGGATGTACCTGCAGCATGGCGTGTTGGACAGGGCGGTTTGTTACGCAGCCACAGCTGTAACCCTCAGCAGACTGATGGGTGAGGAGGAGGCTTTTGAGTCTTCCCTCGCTTTGGGGTGGATGCATCTCCTGAACAGCCAGCCGGGCCCAGCTGCAGACATCATGTGGCAGCTCTTGCGCTCTCTGCATGGGACGGACAGCGTGACCCAGGGTGGAGCTGTGCACAATCTCCTGGCCATCGCCCTCAAAGGAGAAGGGCAGGTGCAAAAGGCTGCAGAGAACTACCTCCGGGCCCTGCACAAAGCCAAGGAGACCGGGAACAAGAGGAACCAGGCTATTGCCCTGGCTAACCTGGGGCAGCTGATCCTCTCGCACGGGGCGAGCCAGCTGTCTGAGCTCTACCTGCTCCAGTCGGTTCAGCTCTACGCTGAGCTCCAGGAGAGCGAAGACCTGGAGATGGAGTTGGTGCGGGTGCTGCTGTGGCTAGCGCAGGCCATGGTGAACAAGCAGAGGGTGGAAGATGGCACACTCTGTTATGAACTGGCGTTGGTTCTTGCCCTGAAATGGCATAACGTGAGGAGTGAGTACAGCTTTGCTGGCGGGAGCCAGGGCAGCGTTCACGTCTGTGCAGCACCCCTGCCAGGTCCCTAACGCAGCCCCCTGACCTGTCCTTTTCCCTTCCCTGTACCATGCAGGTCAGCTTCACGTCACTGAGTCTCTCTGCCATTTCTACAGCAAAGTGTCCCCCAATCTCCAGGCCTGCATTACCTACCATGAGCACTGGGTGTCTTTGGCACAACAGCTCCAGGACAGAGGGATGGAGGGCAATGTCCGTCAGACCCTCAGCCGGCTCTACCAGGCCTTGGGCACAGCTGAGTAAGTCCTGCCTGTGTGCAGATGCTGTCAGTGGGGTCCCTGCTCACCCAAAGCAAGAGCAGTGGCTTTCCTGGGGTGTCCCTCGGGGGGTGTGGGGAAGGTGTGTGGTAGCTCCAGCTGCCCCGCCAGCAGCCTCGGGTTAGTGAGCGGCTGAGGTTTGCGAGCTGCCGCTGCGCGGTGAAGAGGGGAACAGTTCAATGTCAACCGGAGCACCGCGTCTGCCGGGCAAATGCCGGGCTGTTAGCTGGGACAGAACTGGGGTCTGGCCAAACACAGTTTTCCAGAGAGACATCCAGCCTTGATCAGAGGGGACCCAGTGACAGGGAATTCATCATTTCCTCTGGAGGCTTATTCCAGTGATTAATCACCATTCACCATTAAAAATAGGTTCCTTATCTGTTATTTGAATAAGTCTGGCTTCAGCTTCGAGCTGCTGAGTCTGCCCTTCCTATCTCTGCTGGAGTATTTTCCCCAGGGAGGTACTTAAGACCCCGTATCAGCTCACCTTTCAATCTCCCGCTTGCCACATGCAGGTGACTGATTAGATTATGCACAAGGGGAGAGAAAGAGACTTGGACAGACCACAGACTTTCTTCATCTTTGAAGGCAGACGTGTCAAATAGTGGAGAGCTAGCTGCCATGTCGCAGAAGGACAAATGGGCAGGGGCCGTCATTAACTTGGATGTTAACCTTCCCGTGCTAGGTCACAGTGAGTTCAGAGGGAAGGAATTTAGGAAGCAGACGCCTGTCATGTGAACAGTGCTATTTAAGATCACAAAGCACCCCATTCCCTGGACTCAAAGGACAGCTGGAGCCTCGTTGCCAGCAGGCGAGACACTCGGCAAACAAACATGGCCACAGCTGCCTTCTGCAGGCAGTGTGTCCGACCCTCTGGCTTGTCCTGCTGCTTGTCCCTTTGTCCTCTAGTGACCAGGGGCTTGGAGAGGAGCTGTAAGGTCTTGCTCATGTGGCCACAGATCTGCCTCTTCGCCTGCACCGAGGGACAAACAATAGGCAGAGATGAGGTTTTGGATGCCAGATGCTGTCTGGAAAACAAAGGTGCAAGTACTCCCTGCCTATGCTCCCGTGTGTAGCTGGGAGTGACTTTGGGGCTAAGTGTAGGAGAGCAAATAAGGTTTGCAGATGACCTGGACAAAACCCTCTTTGTCAGCTGAAATGAACAGGGGTGGGGAGCAGCCCTTTTGGGAGCGGGCTGCCTTGGGACTCTGCTGGGCACTGGGGTCCCAGGCTGGTCGAAAGTTGCCAGATGATACACACACATGCACTAAAGCATGGAGACTTCCACAGTTTTGCCAGGACACATTGCTTGGAGCTGTGGCTGTCCATTTATCTCTAATCTGTGGCAACTGTAGGAGGAGAAGAGAGGATTGCCGATGGGGAGGTGGTGTGGTAGCTTGGCAGCTGATTGCTGGGGGTGTCCTGTGATTTCTCTGTAGTGGCTTTTTGCCTGTTACCGTCACAGGTCTTTGAGACAGTCCCTGGACTGCACCAAACAGAGTCTAAGGATCTTCATTGACCTTGAGGAGACTGTGAAAGCAGCAGAGGCCTGGCTGCAGGCAGGAAGGCTCTACTATCTCATGCAGGAAGACGAGCTGGTGGAAATGTACTTTCAGGTATGGAGGAGGTTGCTGGAGTAGTCCCATTCTCACACTGGCTAGCTGCATTCCCATCACAGCTGTGTGGTTTGGTAGGAGTCTTTTGGGGCTGGAAGACCTGGAAAGGAAAGTTATTATGAGCAGTGTAAACCTGCTGCTGGAAGGAGGAGCTGTTGCCTTATACTCATGAACTATCTGGCACTAAATTTCCTATCTTTCCTCCCACACACTGGGTTTAGAGGATTCTTGTGTGAAAGTAAGTGAATTTATTGAGTAAGAAAGTGATGTAGGGGTGCCAAAGCAAGCTGGAGGTGGCAGGTGACTGGTTCCTATTGAAATACACATAGATAAGGACTAAGGTGCCAGGGAAATGCTTTGAGACTTCTTGGAGTAGAAGACTACTGGCTTCTTTCCATATCTAGCATTATTATATCAGCTGAGCTGCAAAGAGGAAGAGCAGCTCATAAAATCTTAGGGCTCCCTCATTCAGGGAGCAGCTTCTATTAAAAGATGCGAAATCCTTTCATGTGCCCAGAGTTAGCAGAGCAGAAGGCTGGTTGGGTCTGTTGGGATTGCACTGAGCTGGGGCAGCACCAGCCTGCACACATGTAGGTCCTCACTCAGTTACCCCAGAAGCACTTCTGAACTGGTGGGGCTGGGTGACTGAGGTCCCACCAGCCTGCCCCTAAATCAGGTGGTAAAGGCAGGGAGTTACGGGTACTGGGTGGCTGCTCAGTGACCTGGGTGAAATGAATAGGTGGCTTTGGCATCAGCTTGTTTCCTAGTGTTCACAAGGGAGATCTGAGGCCCATAACAAAGAGCTGTCATTGCCTCCCTGGCTCATGGTTTCAGCAGGGATGCAGGGGCTAAAGGAGGGATGACGTCCCATTAAGAAGGGCCAGTTGACACCAGATCTTAGCAGGGCATGTCTAAGTCCCTGAGGGGCCCCCTCCCAGGCAAGGTCACTAGCAATGATAAACTGTAATGGTGTAAGGAACAACATGTTCTGGCTGGAAGGTGGCACCAGGGCCAAGTGCATAATTGGCACAAATAACTCTTCTTCCCAGAAGTTAGCATACCTGCCCTGCCTCCCGCTGGCTCTGGCCTTTCTCTATATAAGCTGTCTGTCCCCCTTGTCAATCTCCACGTTGGCTCCATCACACCGATGACAGACCAGGGCTGGGACAGCTGCTGGCTGCACTGTCCTGACTCTGAATCCTGATCCCATTGGATATCCCAGCTGACCAGTCTGGCACACTGACCCCGCACAGGGATGGGTTATCTGGTTCCTGGCTCCACCCTTGCACACATCGCTTGCAAATGCAGCACAGCAGTCCCATACACCCACTGGCCAACCTGCGTTGTGCTGTTTGCAGCATTGTGGCTCACGTTTACGATGACTTGGTTTTATTTAATCACACCAATGTCTAAGTGCAAATGTCTGTTTCCAAGCCTCACTCTAGTTCCTTTTCCTTCTAGGCAGCCATTCAGACTGCTCTGAAGTCCGAGAACTTTTCCTTGGCAATGGATCTTTATGAAAAAGCAGGTGATACCTTTTTTAATGGCAGCCGAAACAGAGATCGAGCGGTGGAGTTTTATAGGGTACTGATCCCTCCGAGCGTTTCTGTCTTTGTGTCCCTGCAAGGCGATGCTGTGGGGAGCTTTGCCCCAGGGCTGGTTGCAGCACTGCATGGCCAGACTGGAGGGGTGGAGCGTGGAGAGGGATGGGGTGGTTCTGAGTGTGCCAGAGTACAAACATTGCTGCGGGGGGAAAGCCTGGAGCACAGACCTATTTTGCAATGGCTGCAGCTCACCCCAGAGACCGTCTGGGAGGTGGGAACAGGGTCCTGACATTACAAATCCTGGCAGCGTTAGGTGTGAGCTGGTCTCTCCTGGAGACATGCTCAGAGTCAGAACTTCAGGCACATAGGGAAGGGCAGAGACATGAGGCTCAGGTTTTGAGAACTATGCTCTGGGATATGAAACTCATTTTCAAGGGAAAGAAGGGGCTAGAACCTGAACTTGCAGCACTCAACCACTCCATCATCTGCCTGCCATGCCAAAAACTTGGTCCATCTCTGGCTGCTCTATCACCCTTATTTGGGCACTGTTGTACCAGTACCTCCAGGAACAGCCTGGATTTGCTGTTCTCTCTCCTCAGGGAGGTGCTGTGCCCTTGGCCAGGAAACTGAAGGCCATTAAGACAGAGCTACGGCTGTTCAATAAGCTGGCAGAGCTGCAGATTGGGCTGCAGGGCTACGAGAAGGCGCTGGAGTTTGCCACGCTGGCAGCCAGGCTGAGCATCAGGGTTGGTGAGTGATGCACACGGGCAGGGAATGGGAGCTACCGGCTCCTGTGGAGGCGGTTGCCTTTCTGAGTAAGAACAGTGTGCATGTGAAAGGGGAATCTCCTGCTTTCATAAGACCTCTGGACCTTTTCTTATCCTAAGGGGTAACATCTTTTTAAGGCCATTTCCCCTTTTAGGCTGCACGACAGCCACATGGGAGAGCTCTGCCGTGGTGCTGGTGGGACCGGCTGAGTGGAGGGTTCTTGCTACACCAGAACACGGGAAATCTGGTGAAGGCAAAGGACTGAACAGTTCCTCCCTGCCCTGGCTCTTCTGATAAACTCATCCCTTCCCATTACAGAAATAGTTTGAATAGGCCAAATGCCAGCATAAATGTCTGAGATGGAGCTGGTCTTGTAATAGCCCTTTCCAGCACCCAAAAAATCCCCTGGTTGAATGATATACTCCCCGGGCAATCTGTCCAGCCTTGGTATCAGCACCCATGGCTCTCTTTTCTCTGCATCATCTTCAAACCCAGTATCTCCTTATGAAGACATCCGCACCCCCAGACTGTTGAGCAAATGCATCCCTGAGTGGCTCAGCTTGCTGGGCTGGGCATGTGTTGCGAGCGTGCTGTGGGCTGACTGCACCAGCAACTCTTTTCCAGGAGACCAATTACAAGAGCTGGTTGCATTCCACCGCCTGGCTACAGTCTACTATTTTCTGCATATGTATGAGATGGCAGAAGATTGCTACCTGAAGACTCTTGCCTTGCGTCCCCCCTTGCTGCAGTGCTCTGGAGAGGCCCTGTATTACTCCAAGGTGTATTGCCACCTTGGCAACCTGACCCTGCACAAACTGAAGGTAGGAAACCTCTTTCCATGATGCTGTGTTGAGCCCTCTGGTCTCGATGGAGAGCGGGAGGTGGAGTATCACATCTGCTGGCAGAGCAGCCACACATACACAGCTGCATCCTGTGACTCTCCATCCTACCTGCAGCATTAGAATAAATGTGCACAATGTTGGCACAACCAGGTTTTGAAGGGGGAAAGGTAATTTGGAAAGAAGTGCTGGCACTTAGCTGCAACTATATAGAGCCCATTTCAATGAGGTCAGGAGTCACTGGGTTCTGCCTGGAACCACTGGGCTCTGCTCCAGCTCCCTTATACCCTGTGACCTTCAATTAAACCACTTCCTAACGCGTACCCTGTCCTTTACGGTTAGGATGAACAGGATGCAGCAGCCTACTTCCTCCTGGCCCTCGCCGCAGCGACGGAGCTGGGAGACCAGGAGTTGCAAGGCCTCATTCACGCCAAGCTGGGTGACATCCCTGGTGCCCCGTGGGGGCCCGAGGGCACGCCGGGCTGTGCCACATACCGGCCCAGGTGGCTGAGCGAAGGTGGCCACATTGTCTGACCCACCCGCCACCCCCGGGACTCCAGTGCGAGCCGTCAAGCAGCGTTGTGCCGTGCCGCTGGCATGTGTCCATACGCTCTCCAGAACAACGGGCCCAGGAGAGGTCCTGTGCCACATCCTGAGGAGCTGGCAGCGTTTGATCTTCTTGTCCCTGACAGGCAAGGGACAAAGCACTTGGGACCCTGCCCTCATTTTTTAGGAGCAGGGCTGTGCACCGCAGCCCAGGGTGGGCATCCGGGCAGGATGGGCCCCAGCAGCAGTGCTGGAGCGCATGGTGCAGCCGGGCCCAGCAGCTGTCCTGGTTTAACCCCAGCCAGCAGCTAAGCCCCACGCAGCCGCTCACTGACTCCTCCCGGTGGGACGGGGGAGAGAATCAGAAGAGTAGAAGTGAGAAAACTCATGAGTTGAGACAAAGACAGTTTAATAGGTAAAGCAAAAGCCGCGCACGCCAGCAGAGCAAAACACGGAATCCCTTCACCACTCCCCATTGGCAGGCAGGTGCTCAGCCATCCCCAGGACAGCAGGGCTCCATCACATGTAATGCTTACTTCGGAAGACAAACACCATCACTCCAAACATGCCCCCCTTCCTTCTTCCCCAGCTCTATAAGCTGAACATGGCATCATATAGTATGGAATATCCCTTTGGTCAGTTGGGGTCAGCTGTCCCAGCTGTGTCCCCTCCCAACCTCTTGTGAGCCTCCTCGCCGGTGGGGTGGGGTGAGAAGCAGAAAAGGCCTTGACTCTGTGTAAGCACTGCTCAGCAATTACAAAAACATCCCTGTATTATCAACACTGTTTCCTGCACAGATCCAAAACACAGCCCCATACCAGCTACTGTGAAGAAAATTAACTCTATCCCAGCCGATCGCATTTTGGAAGTGCTGCTGCCCTGCCCAGGATGGGGACAGGAGAATGCTGCCATGGGCCTGCCTGCCCCCCAAGCTGCGCCCCCCACCTCAGGGCCCATGGAACAGTGCAGCCCGACCCAAATGTGTTTTAACGTGAATAGTAACTCTTTTATTTATTCCTATCTGGCTTCTGTCCTGTCTGCTCCTGCAGAGGTCTGTGACCCGCACCTCTGCAGAGCCTGCGGCCTCTTTGGTACAAAGCACCACCAAAGCTTTTGACAGAGAGAGGTAGAATTAGGAGGAGAAAAAGGAGGAAAAAAGGAGGAGAAATGAAAGGGGCTGGTCAAGCCTTGCCTGGGGACGATCCCCGTATGCAGGTGGGTGGCTGCTTGGCGGGGAGGCAGAGCCTCACCCCAGCCCTGACATTCAGCCTCAGCTCTGGCACCGGAGCAGCCGGGGTGACCTCTTCTGCCCCACAGCCCACCTGCCCTTTCAGCATCTAAAGCACGAGCACGCTATGGGTCCCGCACAGGAAAAGAGCCATCAGTGCCAACCCGGCCCAGGCTTCGCAGCCCAGCACCCTCCCCAGCCTCTCTGGGGCGCAGGAGCGCTGGGGTGGGTGAGGCTGGGTGCACTGGCCTGTGCTGTGGCACACATCCAGCCCCCCGGGAGGGGGTGCTGACAGGGCGCAGGGGCACTTTTGGCGGGGAGAGGCAGGGGGCACGCCCTTTGGGGGG